>NW_022196914.1:1177813-1195165 GCF_008632895.1 Mastomys coucha | reverse complement strand
CCCCATTTTTTAATGGGGTTATTTGGTTGTCTGGAGTCTAACTTCTTGAGTTCTTTGTATACCTTGTAATTTCTACTGGAAATTTCTCTATTCAAATCTTCAACCTTTTAGAAAAAGTTCCCTAAAATATACAGAATAAGCCATGCTTTTTAAATGTTAATTCTTCTTTACTTCAGATAATTAATTACTGTATTTATACTACGTTACATTAATGTAGTGAATCATTGATTTTAATACACACACAGTGCCCACCTGTTCTGGCCACTGACTATAGAGAGTTGATGGTGCATCAAAGTAGATTGTTCTCTGCCCTTATATAACCCACAATCTGGTGGCCTCTATCTGTGTGCAGAACTAACAAAATATTCAGAAACCTAAGGTATCATTACAAATCACAGTGGTAGGCACTGAAGGAGTCTAAGCAGCTTGGTGAGATCTTACACTGGGGGTCAGGGAGTAGGTTAACCCACTGAGCTGAAACAAGCTACTGATTCAGGTATTTTCTTTCCTACATCTGAAGGGCAGAGGCAAGTCAACATTGGATTATTTCCAAAATGAGATGCTTTGTGCACATGGATACCATCTTTGAGAGTTCCTAATTTGCCCCATTGGCTAGATCTAACTGTTAATTGATATGATGGTGGAGCTTGAGAGTGGCATGTTTAGAGAACAGGCCATCAGGTTTAACAGGTGGAAACTGATCATGAGGACAAATAAGAAGCTCCCCCATGCATTGTTTATACCCTGCAGTAGAGTTACAATCCTGCCCAGAAGGGTTCTTCTTGACAGCACCACATGGGGACCATTTTGCCTAATGTTAGCTACTCCGGTATATTAAAGCAATAGCTGAAAGGGCAACATGATAAGAATTCCTACAGAATATTCATGCGGTTGCACTGCACTCTGAATACAATCTCTTATTCAGCTCAACCCACTGGCATCTTTATACATTTGGCCAAATATCATGGTAAGTTTCCACTATGTTGTACAAACATACGTGCTTGTATACATACATTCACATAGTTTTTCAAATTAATAAAGCTACAAACTTCTAAAGTTTTATTATACCCAACCCCTACTAACTCCCATATTTATTTTTGCTTGATATTTATTTTACTCAATATAAGTAAATGGATGTTGAAGTTTGGTCGGTTTCCATACGTTGTAATGCTAAATACTGGACATGGTTGTGACAGGGATGAGAGAACCCTCATGTACATGAAGTAATTTGATCTGACCTTGCTCATAATTTAAAACTACTCATTGAATAAAGATGTTGACAGCCTATATCTGGGCAGAAGAGAGGTAGGTGGAGTTTAGATTCCTGAGATTGGGTTCTAAGGAGGACCACAAAAGGGGAAGACAATGGAGAGAGGAGCAAATGATATGAGGTAAATGATTGTGAGAATTGGCCATGAGGGCTGGCCAGTCTGAGTAAGAGCATCCAGATGGAATAAAGCAAGTCATATCTTGGGGCTATTAGCAGGGAAGTAGACATAACAGCATAAAGGGTAGATATCTGCCCAGCTCTAGTGCTAATTAAAGCTTATTATAAATATAAATGTTTTGTGTATTTTATCTGGGGACTGAATGGTCAGAGCTGGAGTAGAAACCCCTGATTGAGATTAAATATTTAATATAATAAATGAATACCTAATAAGCTGTTTTAAGGTAATTTTAAGTTAAAACTTATACAACGCAGAGCTCCTATATATCCCTTCTTTTTTTTTCCCTATGAATAACATCATGCATGGTACATTTGGTACATTGATGAGCCCATCACTTTTCATTATCACTAACTGATGTTCATCAGGTTTCATTTACATCAGGTTCCGTTCAGTGTTGAACAGTTTTATGGGTTTTCTCAGATGCGTAGTGCCCTGAATCCATTATTCTTTCATTAACATTTTACCGTTCTAAAAAAATACTTTGTATTTCACATGCTTAGCCTACTCATCCCTTAAACCACTGCCAACCATCAGTCTTTTGCTGTCTCCATAGCTTATGTATATGTGTTATGAGCTAGATATAGGGATAATATAAAATTTATCACATTATTTCTTTTTTATTATTTATTTATTTATTTATTTATTTATTTATTTATTTATTTATTTATTTCAAGACAGGGTTTCTCTGTATAGCCCTGGCTGTCCAGGAACTCACTCTGTAGACCAGGCTGGCTTCGAACTCAGAAATCCACCTGCCTCTGCCTCCAAAGTACTGGGATTAAAGGCATGTGCCACCCTTGCCTGGCCACATTATTTTTAAAGGAAGAATTCACTGGCATGAAGTTTATTCAAATTGCTCTGTAATTAGCACCACTAATTGTCTCTCAATAGTTGTTGTTGCATTTTTAATGACATATAGTTGAGGAGATGGCTTGGCAATTAAAGTGCTAACCACACAGAATAAAGACTGAAGTTTGTACCTAAATTTTGGCTGGTATAGCCTATATTTAATGCCAGTACTTGAAAGAAGTAGACATTGGAAGTCTCAGAGCAGGCTTGAAATTTGGACTAGCCATATAAATGATTTCTGGGTTCAAGTGGGAGTCTTTGTCTAAATAAGCAAGACGCAGAGGGATTGAAGATACCCTGCATAATATATGCATAAACATGCATGTATACCCACACATATACCACACATGCAGGTACATACACACATGCACAGATGCAAGCTTTCAGCATGGCTTGTTTCACTTATCAATGTGCATTAAAGTTTCTCGGTGTTTGTTTTTAACACATTGATTTTTAGCATTAAGTAATCTTCTGTTGTGTAGATGTAATAGTTTATTCATAAACTCCAGAAGGATGTCCTGTTGATTGTTGCTTTTATGTGTTGGCAGTTATGAATAAGCCTTGTGTTAGATACTACATAAGGGTTTTGTGTAAACTTACATTTTTACTCTTGGTAAATATTCGAAGTGTATCTGGTAAGTCCAGAACCCAAATAGCTGTTCTACTTTACACCTCTGGCAAGAGAGAATAAGGAAGAATTCCTGTTGTTCCATTTTTGGTAGAACATTTAGTTTCATCCAAGTTTGGATTATAGCCATTCTGACCTAGTATATCTTGTTTCCATAAATAGATATTTAGAACTCCAAAAAAACAAACAAAAACAAGAACGAACCCCTGTTGCTTTCCCTCTCCCCATGCCTGCCACCCCACCCTCTCCCACTTACTGGCCCTGGAATTCCCCTACACTGGGGCACAGAATCTTCATGGGGCTAAGGGCCTCTCCTCCCATTGATGATTGACTTTGCAATCCTCTACTATGGAGCAGAGACTGAAGGAAGGACAAGCCAGCCTAATATAGCTATCTCCTAAGAGGCTCTGACAGTATCTGACTAATAGAGATGTAGAGGCTCAGCCATCCATTGAACTGAGTACAAGGTCCCCAATGATGGAGTTAGAGAAAGGACCAAAGGAACTGAAGGGTTTGAAGTCCCTTAGGATGAACAACAATATGAACTAACTAGTACCCTCAGAGCTCCCAGGGACTCAACCACCAACCAAGGACTATACATGGTGGGACTGAATGTTCTGGCAGCTAAACATGATCTTAAAAACAGAAAAGAAACCAAAAGTACAAAACAAAAAATGTCATCTTGATCATTAAAAAGGAGGGTTGCATAGTCAAAGAAATAACTCAAAGTCCAAGGTGCCCATATACTCTTGGAAAAAAACATCAAAACAGAATTCTTTAATCTTTTGTTATACTAACTCCTGTCATGTACTTGATTAGAGGCCCCACTTTCATCTGAATTGTAGCAACTACAGTAAATCCAGTGTTACAAAGGTACAGCATAGAGGTCACGGGCTTGCCAAAACACCTTATATTCCTCCAGGTGAACTGGATCAAGAGATTGAGGGAGTGGTTCTTTTACTTGGAAAGTTTTAACAGTACTTTAAATGTTATACCTCTGAGCACAGTTGAGGAGGAAAGGGTCACAAAAGCATTAAACCATGTTACCCCTGATTATTGCATAATCACACACATGGGCCATGGTGTTTGTTAGCCATTCTGTAGTGGCAAAGCTGGAGTTCCATGGCTGTTCTTTCGGTTTCTTGTTACTAGGCCATGTCTTGGAAACTTCTTTTACTGAGAATTCTTCCCAAGCTCTAAAAAAAGAATTCCATGACATGTAAATAACTAATAAGAATAAATAAAAAAAAAGATCATCTTTACCTCCCCCATGACTCCATGAGTTCAGTTATGCTTTATAAAAAGCAAATCTTGCTTTGGAAATGAGAAACATCATAAAAACATTTTTTTCTGACCGTTGAACCTAGCACTTAATAGGGACTTTGCAAACACACAGCTGGCAACAAACAAACATCTGGGATTTTTTTAATTCTTGCACTAATGAGCACTACTGACTGATGGTGATTGTCAGTGGGTAAGTCTAGTCAGCTGGTTATTTTGACTTAAGTGTTTCAGATTCAGATACTAAATGACTTAAACTAATTTTTGGAATCATGATCATTATTTGATGATTTTAGATTCTGTAACATTTTTATGACCTTTGGCAGGCTTCCTATAGCTTAGTATTGCCATATTTTATCTGAAAGGCATGGCTTGTTCTCATCCCTTTCAAGTGAAGATTCTCTTCTTTGCATTCATGGAACATCTGCAGATTTCTCTGTGCCCTTTTACTCAGTTTACATGCATTTCAGAGACTGTCAGTCATCCAATATGTACAATATTGCATCTGTTATGGATTGTAAAACTATTTCTATAAATACATTTTTTAAGAAATTTTTGTCATATTTGAAAACATTTTTTGTCATTTGACATGATAAAAGCATGTTTAAGTTGAAGGGACAGAGGACTTAAGAACCTGAAGTATTCTCCTTTGACCTATAAGCTATGTATTCTTTATCATACAGATTAGTAGTAAATATAAAAGATATCTTATTTTCTTTACTTTCCAAAGTATAAAGAGTAAAGTCTATGCATTGTTTAAATTTTGACAATTTACTGTGTATTATTGCACAAAGCTATGTTATGTACTATTATTTTAAAGTGTTCAAAGCCATTTCCATTTTGGGTATTAAAAGCTTGAAATCCCCTAAACCTGGTATAGGCTCTCCTTTCTTCTCTTGATGAGCCCAATTCTTTCATTATTTCACTTTGTGCTCTATGGTTAGTCAATGAAAGTGAAATGTATGTATTTCAGGCTAGTGAGCATCAGAACTAAGAAATGTCTAAGAGAGCTCTGGTTACTGGAACACCTGCCTCCAGGAAAAATCCCTCGTACAATGTATGCTATACTTCTGTTCTTTGTTTTTACCATCTTTCTTCCATGTTTACTTCTTCCTACTTTATTTCTTTGTTGATTCACTTTTCTATTTCATGATATGGAAATATAGAATCAGAAAACATAATTTCACGATATTGGACCCTAGCTCTGTCTTGCTAAGAATACTATTATTCTCATGGAATTCTTTTTTTAGAGCTTGGGAAGAATTCTCAGTAAAAGAAGTTTCCAAGACATGGAGGAATTAGATAATTCAATAAAAATATTTTAAAACTACACTTAAGAAAATAAAATGGGGGCTAATATAATTATGTAACAAGAATTAGAAAACTCAGGTTATTGCTATCCATAAATAGGTACTAGAACATTTTCCTGGGTTTGGACCCATCCTGGAACAGGTGGTGTGAACAAAGGCCCAAAGAGCTCCCTGAAGCAGAGCATTGCACACACTATTTTTCCTCCTAGAAAACTGCTCTGAATCTCTGTCAAACATATTGCACAACTAAAAACATGCTCCCGAATCTTTCACTTTGTGAATTCCTTTATAGAGCTCTGTTGCCGTTTATTTGGGTTGTTTGTATAATTCGGGACTGAGAGTGTGATGTTTTCTTGTCTAGTTTTGACAAGTCAATGTCTTTATCACCAGTTTAAGTGAAAAATTCTATTAAAAAGAATATTTATTCTTTAAAGTGAACAAAATTCAATAAACTACATTTAAAAGATTGTGTCAGGGTTTGGGGAAATGTCAAATGGGCTGGTGGTATGGTTTATAATGATCAAAGAAATCCCAAATCCTTAGAATCAACACAATTTTTAGAATGAATCTTGTTAGAATCATTAGATTTCTTTAATTTTTCTAAGAAAAAATTAGTGGAAGGCACCCAAGCACCCAAGGCATACAAGTCATACCATGTCTGTTGGAAGTTGAAGATACAAGAAAGGACCTGGATATGAGCCAGGGTAAGGTGTCAGCACAGCAGAGATTTCACAACATGGGCCAGAAGCTGCCAACCCAAAAGAAGCTGCAGAACCAGCCAGAACTAACATAGGTTAAGGAACCCGGGATCTGGGGGTTCTACAGCACTCAGAATCATCTGTGGATGGCGGCTGTGGGAAGGAGGATCAATTTTCTTTGGGATGGTCACTCCAAAGGTTGCTCACGCTCCAGTGGAGAGCTTTACCGACTCACATACAGGCCGCACTGACTGGACACAATTTGATATATTAAAAAACAGAGAACATGGACTTGGGAGGGTGACATTTTGGGGTGGCATAGGGTCTAGGGAGAGGTGGACTGGAAAATTGAAGAATGTGAGTAAAATACCTTGTGTTCTTGTAAGGAATTCTCAAAGAACAAACAAGTCATATAAATACCATACCAAACTATATATATATATATATATATATATATATATATATATATATATATATATATATATACCATACCACATAGGGCAGTCACGAGAGGAATCACATAGTGGAAGGAACCATGCCTTGTGATCATCAATAATAAAATTATTCAAAGAAGAGCAAAATTCATTAAGATTTTTAGATCTGGCTATTTTTGATGTGTCAGTTCTTGTGAACTCTAACAAAACATCTGAGATGATGAATTTAAGAGGAAGACAAGATTATTATGGCTCACACTTCTAGATTCATAAGTGCCTGGACAGTTCGCTTTATTGCTTTGAGGACAAGTTGAAACAGAATATCATGGCATAGGACAGATGGTGACCCTTTCCAGCTCTTAAGTCTTATGAATCTCTTGGTACTAGGCATGCTTCTTAGGCCCACCTAATATGTTGCATTTTTTATTCATCCTTTTAATGAGCAAGAAAACTTAAATGATAATAACAGTGCCTACTCTACCAACAAGTACCCTGAGTGCAGATGCTAGGTAGTGGTTTGTATTATTTGTCAATTCATTTATATCTCTCAACTTCTGTGCTTAATTTTTCTGCTTTGAAATGTGTAAAATACATGCTAGGTATTCTTTTTAGAGGAAATCTTTGAAAAAACTCACAAGATTAGTTACAGTTGGTTATGGTGATTAAACTCTAGCTTAGCACTATTGAGGCTAATCTTGGGCCATATTGAGAGTGATGTAACAATTAAAGGTAGGGTTTGTGAAAGGAACTTAAGCAATTAGAAGCATTCCCTCAAAGAGAGTATTGAGATTCCCAATAACCCATCCCCATGTGTGTGTGTTTGTGTGTGTGTTTACACACATGTGTGCATTTGTGTGTATTTGCTTGTAAGAGCATGTGTGTGAACATATATATGCATCCTGTGTGTATGTGGAGAATGGCTGTGTGTATGTGTGCCTGTATGTATGTGAGTGCATTTGTATGTGTGTTTGTATGTATTCATGCACACATGCTTCTTAACAGTCATAAGAGGAGCACCTTCTCTCAACCATCTGTCCTATGCCATGATATTCTGTTTCAACTTGGCCCCAAAGCAATGGAGCAAACTGTCCAGACACTTATGAATCTGGAAGTGTGAGCCATAATAATCTTGTCTTGGTTTTAAATTCATCATCTCAGGTATTTTGTTAGAGTTCACGAGAACTGACACATCAAAAATAGCCAGATCTAAAAATCTTAATGAATTTTGCTTATTATAAAACTACTCATAATATGGACAATAGCCACAGGCACATGAACTCTTTGCCTACATCCTTGCATTACTTAAATTATGAAATATAGGTCTGTGTCTCCTTTCAAGGGGTTCAGCATACTAGACTACACCATCTGATTTTTATTAAAACTCTGACTATTTTATCTGTCAATTCTTTTTATGAGCCTGGGTTTATGATCCATTAAACACCTTGGACATGAATATCATTTTTCTATTTCACAAATGTTATATTTTGCAGATAATATTTCTTATAACTCAAAAGTTCTTTTTATTTGGCTAGAAATTTTCTACTCACTTGAATTCTCAATTTAAGAATTGCTTCTCTGTGAGATGTTCCTGAAAGCCCTAATTCACAGGAACAGGAACAGTTCTTACTGAACCTTAATTCAATCTGCAGCGTGAGGCAACTTGTATGGTGCGGATGCTCTAGTTGAGAAATCAGTGAACGAGAATTGGCCCTGGTTTATGTCTTGGCCATTTTTCTTAATGTACTTGGAATAAAGGTAGCAGGTTCTTACACAAACATCATTTCTCTATACAGAATTCTTTGTAGCAAAGTCTAAATATTTTAAGACCCAATTGCCCTGCATTATCCAAGGAAAAAGCAAACGTGCCTGTGAACTATTCTCAACAGGTTACATACTTGTTTAGAGATGTCCAAGATAGAAAACTATTGAAGTAATTTTAAAAAATGAATAATTCTTTATGAAGTGAGGAATTTCTTTTTTGCGTTTCAGGGTTTTTTTGTTTGTTTGTTTGTTTTAGTTTTTGTTTGTTTGCTTTTTTTTGACACATTGTAAATAAATGGAGTGGATTTAGAGAAAGCCCCTCATCTCATCACTGACCATGGATTGTTTCCCAATGTTGGATTTCTGTGATGTCAAATCTCCAGGTAAAAAGTTTTAGAGAACAAGAAATAATGATTCAAGGACAATGCTCAACATAGCTGGAGAGATTTAAGAGAAGTTTTGAATAATCCCCAAAACACAGTGAGCTCTCTGTGATTTAAAGTGCTACAGAATAGATAGAACTTCAGGCAAAAATCAGTATTTTAAGCATTAAACACTAGAAAATAAATTCCCACCAAGGTTTACAAATAAATATGCTTTTTCTTAAGCTGTATGTAAGGCCAGTAGTTTTCTTAACATTTTATTCATGTGATAAGTAACTAACAAATACCGACTGTATGCCAAACAAACATTGTGCCAGTCACTGGGGCACCTGATTCAGCAAAAGGGATACAGTCAACAACTTGAGTGAGGGTTTTGGTAGAGTTTGGGTTTTATTTAAGAAAAGAATATAATAAACAAAGTTCCAGGTGATAAAATAAAGTTGTTTTATAACGAGCACCTTTTGGGTGTGCAGCTGCTGAAGATACTCTACTTCTGAGTTTGTTCTAGCTTTGGACTTGCAAGTAAAAAGATTGATAAATGTTTTCCTCTGGGCCCCAGCACTTCGCCATGTCTCTCTACATCTGAATTATTACTGAATTGTCTTCCCTTGTCCTGGAATTTGAATTTCTCTAGAGACACACTGTATTTCTTTTATCTTTGTATCTTCAACACCATGGGTATGTCTTTCTTCCTTCAAATAGCCTTTGTTGGCTTGTGAGAAATCACTCTCTTTCCATCATTTCTTATTTCTTTCAAACTTTGGTGCCTTCTGTTTTGTTCTATCAATTTTCTTTTACCCAAACTTCAAATGGTGGTTACAACAGTTGCATCCACTTCTTTTTAGATTCTAATTTCTTTCCTCAGCCTTTTGTCTTGACAAGTTTGAAGCTAGCTTAGCAGTCTATTCCACACTGCACTGATATATATATCACTGCACTGATATATATATAACAGGATATATCTATCTCAAAAATTTTATGATCACCATCCTGAATGTCCTATTAACTTCTCAAAATTCCTGTGTTTCCACTGTTATATTATTCTCTCTCTCTCACCCTGAATAAAACTCAAAATGTGTGATCTCAGTGAGTGATAGCATTGTGACTGAGGCAGGTACCTATATTTTGACTCTGAACTTTTCTCCCTGGTCTCTGTACAACATGCATTAAATTTCTATAGGTTCTAAACCTATGTGTTTGTTTTATTTTTATATATTTATATTTATTTATGTTATTAAAATATATTTATAATCTCCAGCTACTTCTTCAATCCTTATTGCTTACAGCTTATTTCCATCCCTCATCATGTGATTTCTCAGTTTTTACTATGGTCTCTCAGTGACAAACATGTATGGACCACCTATTATCGATCTATATCCTAGGGACAAAGATATAGGACATTTTTGTGTCACTGGAGATTTGAGGCTGGAGACCTTCTCTTGTCTCTTTCCATGTGGTATAATCCCACTTGGAATTGTTCATTCTACTGACCAGCACTTTAAATCCCAATGCAATGTACTGTGTCCTTGAATATAACCTTCCATTCTTTCCTCATTCTTCTCAATAAAACTCCTGCTTTACAATGTGAAATACAAGGAAGTGGTTTTTAATATACACCCACTTTCTGTCTTTAGAATAAACTCTTACTCTAAATCTCAAAAGCGTATTTCAGCGACAGTAAGACAATGCTCTAAATACAATGTATAACTTCTTATCTCCAGGCACTTAAATTTCGCTCGAATTAAAATATCATCAGAATACAGGTATACATATACCATGCTTCTGATATTCCAATAATCACATAGCTATGATTATTCCTAGAAAATTTCACTGTAACATAATGTTCCCTCCTGTAACACTGGACTGCCACCAGGCCTCGTTCTACTAAGAGTAGAAAAGGAAGATTCTCTCAGAACTGATGGGAAAAAGAATACATATGGAGTCCTGATGTATTACTTCTTCTAAGCCAAAATTGGGTTATGCAATATAAATTGTTCTCTAGTCTTTAGATGTTATATTTTAAAATGAGCAGAGTCATAAAGAATCACATGCCACTTGAAATTTCCCTTTTTTTAAACAGAAAGGGGGTGATACATTCTAAAATACATCTGCTTTGCTTGATTATTTTTTCTGAAGTGATGACAGTATAGCTTATTTCTACTCCAAGTTCCAGGTTTCTGTTTTAAACCAAGGTTACAACCTTTACTTGAATCTCATCTGAGCCCGAGATTGGCAGTATCCACTCATATTCCACCCAAATCTTTTCCCAGATACTTCTGAAGAGAATCTCAATACCAGCTGTGGGAACTAAAACACTGGCTTCCCCCCTCAAGTGCATTGATCTAGAATACATTCAAAGAAAAGAAGGATTGCTTCATTTACCCAATATTTTGTTTTCTACACTACCCAAGAGTCACACAGTAGGTACCACATAAAACAGGAGTCTGATTCAGCATGCCAGGACGCAGGAGAATGGTGTTCATGCTGAAATTTGGGACATGTGAAATCAGAAGGCGAAGAAGATGACTTTTTTCAACAAATATCAGAGACTGCTTATTTTAATTTTATACCAAAAGGTTTCTTTGGCTTCGTTCTTAATTTATATGAGATCACTGTATAACCAGACCATTTATCTTTGCTATTCCATCACATCTTCAAAATATGTGGGCCTCTAGACTAGTGAAATGGTTCAGCTGGTGAACTAAACATACTTGATATGTTAAGTTTGAATCTTAGAACCACCATTAGAAAGAGAGAAACAATATAGAAATATCCTATAGCCTCCAAATGCTACCTATAACATATGAGCACACTAGTGTGTATGTACCCACATTTAGGTACACACTTCATGTGCACATACACCATATACACACAACGATGATGATGATGATGGTGGTGGTAGTGGTGGTGATGACAAATAATGACAAGGAACCTAACAAGGAACAGGTGGCTTTATGACAGTGGGGGACATAAATGGTTGTGATCATAAGACACTTTGATTTCAGGGGAAATTTTACAAGGTGATTTTGGCATATCACAGTGCATTTGTCAGTTGACAGGTGCAGTTATTATTGATTATATTTGAAGGCATTTCTTTTGCTTATGACTTACTACAAATATTACAATTTTTACCAAAGGTAGTATTTTCAAGTTATGCGTGTGGATCGATTTTATAAAAATGAGAATAGCTAACCCTGTAGAGTATCATGTCTGACACTGAAGCCTTCTTAGCGGTGACTCTCAAGAGATAGGGCACATGGTCTTCCTGTCTATGGCCATCCTGATAGGTTCCTGTGGTAAGACCTCACTAAACCATGATCTGAAGGGCCCACAGAAGGATGGAAAGAAGTCACACATGCCAAAGCCCTCCATTAGCTGCTGTAATTAGCCGCACAATTACATGAGCCACACCAGATTGTCACCCACGGTGACAGGGATCTTACTAGTCACTTAATGACATGTTTTTAGTTTTGCTATGACAACCATGCTTTTACAGACAAGCTTGCCTGAGTCCTGAGATGCTAGGGTGGTTTATGGGCTTAAACACTAGAAATATAAAGAAAGCACAGTTCCCCCATTACCTGCCAACATTATCCAGTTAACATAACTCATCAACAGTTTCTTGAAGGACAAGTATCTAAATCATGTGTTCCTTGCAAATAGCCTTTTCTCCTTAAAATAATATGATTATCAGAAAACACTAGAAATTGAATTTTAGAAAATTATTATTATTATTATTATTATTATTATTATTATTTAGGGGATCACCTGACAAATATGAATTTGTCAGGTATTAATTTTAGTTCTCACTTAAGGCATGTAAGCCTTTGAACCTATAACTCTATTATTTTTATTGGTGTCTGTAATACAGGATCTGCATAGTATAACGGGAATGATGGCTATTAGAGCCATTTAGAGAATAACAACTGGATGGCCACCCTTGTTTTCCAATATCATGCTGTAATCTATGTACAGTTCTCAGATCTTATCTGCCATTAAGATCATACTAGGCTCCAGATTCACTGTAGAACCCCTAAGAAGTCTCTAAGAAGACCAGAAATTATGTCTTTGTCCTTCTTAAGCAAGGGAAAATGAATTACATAGTAAAACTCTGTGTATAGAAATTGATCCAATTTATACAAGTAATCATTAGCAAAAGCAGAGAAAGACATTTTTATTGTATTTATTTATTTTTTTATTTTTATTAATTTTTATTTTTATTCTTTTGGTTTTTCAAGACAGGGTTTCTTTGTATAGTCCTGGCTGTCCTGGAACTCACTCTGTAGACCAGGCTGGCCTTGAACTCAGAAATCCGCCTGCCTCTGCCTCCCAAATGCTGGGATTAAAGGCGTGCACCACCACCGCCCGGCTGAGAAAGACATTTTTAAGAACCTAGAATTTATTTTTCTTGTTTTCTTATTCTATGAGGTATGGCTATAACATAGAAGGATTTTTTTTTTCATAAGTTATACCAAAAAAGGGAATGATCATTCAGACTGTTGCTCACGAAGACGGCTGCTCATTTATCCCTCCCTTGACAGGATGACTAAAGTCTTGCCATGACTCCTCTACTAAAATCGACTTCAAGGTCTGTTCATGGGGCTCATGTGAAAAAATTGATCTCATTATTGTTCTGCTTGGAGTTTTCTCTCTGTCATCAGCTTCCCACACTCACCTTTTTTTCTTGAACTTGACTCTGAATGAGTTTAGCTTGCTTCAAAAAGCCAATTCATTTTGAAAGGATAAAGAAGTCCTCGGCCCCCACTAAAAGACTTCCAAAATTGCTACAACAGCACTCAGAGAGACGAGTAAACCTCAGAGATGTCTAATACAAAGGTGTCAGCAGACACTAAAAATCTGTGAGTTCTGTCGTGGTTGCTTAGGCAGAAAACAAGCCATACAGCTAAGTCATCTTCTTCCCTAAGCCTTGGATGCATATCTTTTTAAAAAAAAAAAAAAAACAAAAGAAGTAAGTGACTGATCTTTGCTTCAGAGGCAGCTCTCAGTCTGTGTACCTCCCTCAGGGTAGGATGCATTTGGAATATCTGAAGACTTTTTCTCACTGTCATGATTTGGGGAAGGGGCCTTCTCAAATGTACTGACCAGAGACCGCAGATGCTTCAGAATGCCCTGCCGTGCTTGAGACACTTCCACCACAAATTGCACCATCCAGGATGAGATCGCTAAAGCTGAGAGCCTGTTCTAGGCCAGGAATCCTGAGGCCCAATCTCCTAGTGTCTTTCACTACAGTCAATGCTAATATTAACATGACCTTGCATTTCCATAAGCATAAATATCTATAGCATTTTTTTCTGATAATGAAGGGAGGGCTCTTGTTTTCCATGTTATTCTTTGGACACCTAGAATGTCTCTTTTCTTTAGGCTCCTTTCCCAAAGAATACTAAGTTGTCACAGAGGTTGCCTGGAGGTACGCTTGACATCTTAAATATCTAGTTGTCAGGGAAATTAAAGCAACTCAAAATGTGTGTGCGTCTCAGAGAAAGGTGTTTTTTCCAACCCTGTATTATTAGATCTCAGAGACAGCTGGGGCCAGAGGAGCAGGGACAGCCAGCACCGCCATGTTCGTCAAATTCTTGGAAACTTGTCCCTTCTCACTGCAAACCTGGAAAGGGGAGAGAAAGAACCAGCATAGAGGCCAATTACACTTGTCAAAAGTGGCTTCTCAGCTGTCTTTCAGAGGTTCCAACAGTGACTCCATGTGTGTAAAATTACTTCATTTAATGTGTGCTGTTAACAATCAAGGAATACATTTTAGAAGAGAAATGATGCAAAATGAGTGGCAAGGCTAAAGCATATTTCATCTCAGGTTGCTAAAACAAAATATGCAGCATAATGTCATCAGATTTTCAGGAGATTTAATGAACTTTGTGGTTGAAAACCTTTTTACAGAATGGCCATGTATTTGCCTCCTTTATATAGGCTGTCACCAATAAGCACACAAAAACTGTGTATCTGGATGGAGCTTTCAGACATTCGTGGACATCCCGCTTGTTGTACAGCTTGGATCTTTTTATCTAGAAATGTTCTCAAAACCAGGCTCCATTTTTTTTAACCACAGGAAAAAGTGTGTGTGTGTGTGTGTGTGTGTGTGTGTGTGTGTGTATGTGTGAGTGTGTGTGTATTATGCTTGCTTCTGTGGCTGAGAAAATGTGTGTACACATGTATGCACACACATGAATGAATATGTGGACAGCTAGAGGTTAGGTATCTTTCTTTATCACTCTCCAGCTTTTATTTTGAGATACGGTCTATCACTAATCTTAGTCCTCTAGCTTGACGATCAGCAAACTTCTCAGAATCCTCCTGTGCCTCCCTTCCAACGCGGGGACTACAACTGCATCGTACCACAACACGACTGGGTTTTTACTGTGGGTTCTGAGGACCTGAATTTAAGCACTTGATCCTATGAACTATCTCCCCAGCTAAAACAAAGATATTTTAAAAGACCATTTCTTGTGGCCAACGATTGGAGAAGAACATTTGAAGAAGAGAAATACTTTATAGTAAACGTTCAAATACTTAAGAGTGAAAATCAAGATGTTTTAAAGAACAAAAAATAGGAGAGGACGAAATATAAATGTTTTGTGATATGGCGATGTATCATCTATATATTCAGTGGCTACAGAGTATCTCATCTACATTTTATAATTTTAAGACTTAGCTGCAATATATGTCTTGTGCTATTCTATAACTGTTTCTTGTTTGTAAACCTCACATATCAAAGATATTGTTCTATAGCACAAGGACAAAGATTCTCAGGCAAAATTTCATAAGGAAATGACATCATTCCTCTCTTGATCCTCCTACAAGTACATAGCACATCCTTATGATTGTCCTATTTTCTGAGTGATCACTTAACATATGAGTAGATTTTCTGTCCTTAGATATCCTGAGGCATCCAGGGGGTGCATCCTACTCTAAAAAAAGAGAGAGAGAAATTATAATTCTCTCAGTGTTGAAAGCAGAGTGTAACTATCATGATTATGTCTTTCTACTCCCAATGAAATTCTCTGCGAAAACTGCTGAACGGAAAGCTAATATCCAGAGCAAGATAAAAGAATATGAATGCTTCTTCTAGGCCATGAATGTAGTAGGAGAGAGTGAAGGCACATTTTTGGGAGCCAGTTATCTCTGTCTTCAACTGGGAGACAGAGACATAGTTCATGGGAAATTTATCTTCTCTTCATGGGCTGTAAGAAAGAAGCATAACTGTAGGTATTGAAAAAAGGCCAGTTCAATGCTTATTTTCATTACGTCTCTCACCCCTTCTAACACTTTCACATAAATGCAACACACACACACACACACGTTCAGTCCCAAGTCAACTACCCTGTGAGAGTGGGGATAGAGAATGAAACAGTTCTTTTTTCTCCACACACTTTGTGCAGTCAAAGCATCAAAATGTTCCAGTTCATGGTTCACAGCATTAAACAGTATCTTTAGTTTGAAGAAATGAGTCCTCAGCTCTATCTTATTTAGGGGCTACATGCCTATGGGGGAAGCGTTGAAGAGTCAGCATACGACTGCTGTGAACTGTGTGTGTGCAGGTGAGTAAAATCCTCCTGTCAAATAAGACTGCACAGAAATGCCCGTGGCGGTCTGCTGTTCCAGACGGCAACAGAGTCAAGGTTCATTATGTAATCCTTTTAGGGACCAACCAGTAAGTGGAGACGAGCATAAAATGAACTAGGCAGGCCACTGAGACGCAGAGCCATCATATCTTTCAAATTTCCATATGGTTTCTGTGACCAGTGAATTTATATTGAACTCTGAACCTCCACCAAGTTGCCACAATGCTTTCCAGTATATGCTACATATTATACGTGTTTTATTTGAACAAACAGTTTGAAGAAAATCCTGCAAAAAACTAACCACAGAAGGGAAAGATTTGTGCTTATAAATTGCTATTGACAGTGTTAGTTGCCATTTATTTTTCTCATCTGGGTTGTTTCTAAGCCTCAGTTCAATAACACAGGCAAGGTCTTTCCTGTTGTGGGTTCCAACAACATACAGCTGCACAGCAGACCCAGTGGTTCATACTGTCCGGATCTCACATGCATTTCCAAAGGGCATCCTGTGCTTTGAACATTTGCTAATGAAATCACACATTAGTCTTGTTGCCTCCCACTGCTCTTCTCAGACAGGAAGGCACAGCCTCTGTAACAACCTGTAAGCTGTTTGGCTTTTCACAGCTGAGACCACGGGATGTAAGTGATGAGGGGGAGGGGGCAGGAGGAGAAAATAAAAAAAAAAATTTAAGCTCCGCTTGTGATTTTTTTTAAATTTTGAAGTCAGTTATAAAAAGTAACTCCCTAGCTATTCTCATCTAATTATTTTTAGTACTTTAAAATAAGTTAATTAACAAAAGGCTACAATCACAGACAGAACAAAAGCTAGAAAATCTGAACTCTGATCAATGAAGCCAAATATTAAAGTCTATAGACAATGTGTATGATATTTATTTCTAAAATTTTCCAAGCTCAGATATTTTGGAAACGTTTTTATATTTCTGTTTTTTTTTTTTTTTTTTTTTTTTTTT
>NW_022196914.1:1130030-1177747 GCF_008632895.1 Mastomys coucha | reverse complement strand
ATTGAAGTTATTTTAGAAAACAAAACGTTCTCAGTCTGGTGAATTCAAAGTAGAAATCTTTTTGCCTGGAGTGCTATTAGCACGTGTGATACTTCACTAGTGGGGATGCTGCAAGCATCTCCTAATTATCTCCTCTTTTGGTAATAAAGATTTGGCTCCTCTCATCTCACTCAATTAAATGCTTACACTTTAAAAAGCAGATCAGGATGGGGCAGTGGTGGTCCACATCTTTAATTCCAGCACTCACTCTGGAGGCAGAGTCAGGCAATCTCTGTGATTTTGAGGCCAGGAACTATAGGGCAGGGCTACATAGAGAAACCCTATCACCCCTCCCCCCCACAAAATAGGTTAATCACTCACACTTGTACTACTAAGAAAACTCAGAATACCTGAATATAGCAATAATAGGACATCCAATCACCCCATAATATTCCCTCATATTTGGCATTTGGGTGGTAAAACAACTGGGATTAAAATATGACATCATGTAGAAGCATTGTTCACATGAACTACCTCTGTCTCATAAAACTTTGATGCATTTCCTTTCCATCTTCTGCCTCTTTGTGCCCCTAGAGTGTTGAGAAACCTTGAAGAGCATGCTCTTGAGTTCCAAAAGGTCAGGAGGTTCTTACAAAGAACCTTGCTTTCACATTTCTACCTCATAACCAGCTTTCAGTTTCCACTACCCAAGAGTCCCATATCCTTCTTTAAAACCAACTCCACAGTTGTCCAATGAGTATGGACAGACTTCGGATCACAGAGGAGGTGCAATTGGTTGTCAATATGGTTCACCTTGAAGAGTTTGCACTTGTAGAAGGTAATCCATAGTCTAGGGTGTAAATTAACTCTGACTTCTCTCAGTATCTGAGTAGTCTAGGCTTCTGGAACAGATATAGCCTTGGTTGCTTCAAGCAGAAAGAATACCACAGAGACAAAAGTCCACAGGGAACTCCCCTCACAGTAAAGCTTCCAGGCCAAATGAAAGTGGAAGAAGCAGAGAGCATCAGCCCCTGACAGCTGAACAATGGTTTGAACAGGTTGCATTATGCTTTCCATATACAAACACAGTCTCTCAGAATACCATCCTTAGACAAGGTCACTCTGTGGTCATGAAAACAGAAGACTTTTCTACTCTATTTTATTTAAGAACAAAAGTGAGGTCTGTCTGACATAAACAATAACTAAAAAGCTGACTTCACTGTCATTTTCATGGTATTCTGGTCTACAAATAAGATTTACTGAGACACCCAGTTGTGGGTATCTCAGTAAATTGTCCTTGCTTTCTAACAGCCCTGACCTGTATTTTTCTTTCTTTCTTTTCTCTTTTTAAATCCATTCTTCTCTCATACAATACATCCTGACCTCAGACTCTCCTCCTTCCCCTCCTCTCAATCCCTACCCTTCACTCCTCTTCCCCAGATCCACTGCTCTTCCTTTTCCCTTTAGCAAAGAGCAGGCTTCCCAAGCATTGCAACTTAACAAACTGTGGTGGTTTGAATACGCTTGGTCCAGGGAGTGGCACTATTAGGACGTGTGGCCTTGTTGGCATAGGTGTGACCTTGGTGGCGAAAGTGTGTCATTGTGGATGTGGGCTTTAAGACCCTGGTTTTAGCTACCTGGAAGCCAGTCTTCTCCCGTTTGCTTTCAGAACAAGATGTTGAGCTCTCAGATTCTCCTGCACCATGCCTGTCTGGGTGCTGGCATGTTCCTGCTTTGATGATAATGTACTGAACCTCTGAACCTGTAAGCCAGACCCAGTTAAATGTTGTCCTTAGAAGAGTTGCCTTGGTCATAGTGTTTCTTCATAGCAAACCCTAACTAAGACAGAAGTTGATACCAGGGACTGGGGTATTGCTGCAGAAGGCCTGACCATGCTTATGCTTGGAAGAATGTGGATTTGGGGACTTTAAATTTGGAATGCAGTGAAATGCTTTAAGTAGGACTTAATGAACCAACCTAGTAGGAACATGGAAGACTTTGTTACTAAGGATGATTTGAACTGTGAAAGCCTGGCTCTAGAGGTTTCAGAGGAGAAGCATTTTAATATGTGGGCAAGAGATTGTTCTTGTGGTATCTTGGTGAATAATGTGGCTGCTTTTTGTCCTTGTCTGAAGAGTCTACCTGACGCTAAGGTAGAGGGGTTTATATTAATTGCACTAAAGTAAAAGTGTTTATATTACTTGCTTTGACAAAGGAAGTCGCAAAACAGCCTGGCATAATTTTTGTTGTGTGGTTATTAAAGTTCACCCTTATAACGAGTGTTTTCTTGAAAAGGAGCAAGGGGAGAAAGGAAAAATACAAAATTTATGGTCAAGTGTTAGAGGGGCACCAGGAAGTGTAATGGATCTAAATCCTGTATTTGAGAAGATAAATGGATTAAGGGAGTACTGGATTTGAAGGGATGAATGGTTCATGAAAAGCAACTGAGGCTTGGCACTGTGAGAGGGAAGACCACTGGTGAAGGTGCAGCCTCAATTGCAGTTGATGGTCCAGGACTAAAGGGGTTATGCAAAGAAAATGAGGCTTGGCACCATGAAGAGAGCCTATGATATTGGTGAAGCCTAGTTGCAGCATAAGACCCCAGAGTACTGGAGATGTATGTACCATGATATGACCACCAAAAACAGCAGCAGAATTGCAGTAGAGTCAACCAGAGCCTAGACAGCTACAGAGGGCAGCTGGGAGAAGTGTCCCAAGCCTGTTGGAGGAGCCCAGAAGTTCATGTATGGATCCCGGATATTGGAACAAGAAGCTGTGAAGTTGAAGTTTCCTTGGAGACCCCAAGATGTTAAAGATGCCAGATTCATGGGATAATGGGCTACCTGTCAAGGAAAGCTGCTAACAGGGAGTGGAGAAAGCCCAGGAGAAAGAAGTTTGTTGCAGTCAACAAAAATGAAAAAGGGGTTGGAGATTTGAAGAGTGCTTTGATATCAGAAATGGAGAGTTTGGAGTTTGCCCAGCTGGTTTTCTCTCTTGCTTTGGAGATTACAGTTAAGTGATTTGATGAATCTCAGAAGAGACTTTGAACTTTGGACTTTTCACATTGTCAAGACTGTGGTAGACTATGGGGACTTTTGAAGTTGGATTCAATATGGGTTTGGGTTATTTATTTATTTGTTTGTTTGTTTGTTTTATTTTCATTATGCTATGGTTATGTGTGGCCCCTAGAGGGTCATGTGTTTGAACAAGCCTATAGAAGCCAAGGAGTGGAATGTGATGGTTTGAATGTGCTTGGCATGGGAAGTGGCACTATGTGGAGGTGTGGCCTTGTTGAGGTAGGTGTGGCATTGTTAGAGGAAATGTGTCACTATGGGCATGAGCTTTAAGACCCTTGTTCTATCTTCCTTGAAGCCAGCCTTCTCCTAGCAACCTTCAGATGAAGATGTACTACTCTTAGGTCGTCCTGTACCATGCCTGCCTGGATGCTGCCATGCTCCTGCCTTGATGATAATGAATTGAATCTCTGAACCTGTAAGCCAGTCCCAATAAATGTTGTTTATATAAGAGGTACCTTGGTCAGTGTCTTTTCACAACAATGCAAATCCTAACTAAGGCACACAGGATAATAAGATGCAATAAGACTAAACACAAACCTTATTAAGTCTTCCCTAACATTGCCCCTCCAGGGCCCCATTCTGTAGTGGGTGCCTTCATCCTCTTAGAGGGTGTCTCATGGTCCCTCCTGTGACATGCTCTCCCTCACTGCAGCAAGTAATAACCCCAGCATGGTCAACTATACATTGAAAACTGAGAAAGCTTCTCTAAAGGATAATTACAGTATTTCTTTGCCCTTTCACACTACAGTTTAAAATTTGGATCTTGCTAGAATGAATTTGTCACACCTTGGGTGAATTTTCCACTGAATGGGCTTGTGACCCGCTTCAGGAGGCCCGTCTACATAAATGAGAAAGAACGGGCTGTACTGAAGACCTGAAGGAGTGTTCATCATGGCTCACAGTGTGACCTGAGAGGACCAGATATGGTTGTCTTAAATCAAATATAGCTTGCTTTTTACTGTTAATAGATCCCAAATAAGTACAATCCTGAATAAATCTCCCTAACACCGTATTTGCAGAATGAATTACCCAACAGCTGTGTAACAATCTACTTGATGAAATATCCATGCTTCCTAGATACTTATCTTTTTTATTCTTTCTGTACCCCCATCAACCTACTTCCTCTGAGTGTTCTGTGATATCTCTCTATCTCTATTTCTGTCGTCTATATAACTTGATCTATATATTCTATACCATCTATAGCTGAATAATCTTTGACTTTGCTGACACAGACAATTTGTGTTGTCTATGTTTGCCTGCATATCATCAGCTGAGTGGATGAGAAAGAAATCTTATTTTTTTAATGCTCAAATTTTCTTAGGTTAAATCAAAGATTTTTACAGATAACCCTTCCTTCCACACCACAGCAGATCCATGCTGAAGTCACTTTAAGTCACAAAGTCTTAAGGTGGGATGTTTTCAATAACAACAACGTTTTATCCCCCACCCCATCCTACTTCTCTCCTTTCTTCCTCTTCTTTATATTGCTTGAAATCATCTTAGGAACAAGTGGAATGCAAAGAGCCATAATATTAATTGATAAAGTGGAGAATAGTGAGCCTGAAAATTACTAAGCTTCTGGCATGAGAGTAAATGTTGATTTTTAGCAGAGGGGAATTAAGACTCCCTTGAGGAACCATTTCCTTGTCCTTGTGTCTTCATAATAACCCTGGGGTTAAGCTGAGTTTTAGAACTCACACCTGAGTGACAGATCCAACAAGAGGAACTTAAATTGGGATCTTATGAAGAAAGGAATTATGACTTCAGTTCATGGGAGATCTACCTGAATCTACAGAGGGAGACCCTTGTGGGTCTGGAGATAGGTTCTCCCCAGACTTAATAACAGGCATAAGGGCAGCTTGTCTAGAGTCACAAGCAACACTACTCAAAGTGAATAATACATTATGCAGGCTCACTGGAGTCTTAAAATTGGCAGTCTTTGAGTCATAGACTATTGAATCAGTCTCTGAGGGAGGCATCCAGAAATCTGCATCTTAACAATGTCACTATAAACATACTCCACATTGCCAAGCTCAGACCTGGGGATGGATAGCTTTCTGGATCTTCCTTTGTCCATTTTCACTGGTTCAAAACAATCTAGCGTATGAATTGACCTCAGCACTAGCTTCAGTACCAAAGTAAATCATCTCATTTTTCTGACCTTAATTTCTTAAAATATATTTGGAACTAATACTGCAATCCTAATAGCATTTTATGTATGAAATGAATCTTCAATGCTTTTCCACAATGTCATTGATTTTCTTGCTCCTTAGACATACTAAACTGAGGAGACAGCATTGTCCTGCTGAATAGAAAATCTATTACTAGTGACTCTACTGATTTATCTGAGGGCAAGTCCTGGATAGGGCTAGTGACAATAAGCTGCTCATCATGTGGTTAGGGCTGCCTCATGCCACTCTGAAGCTGACTTGGAGCCATTCTTAGACTCAGCCACTTGGGAAGGCTTTTCTTGGCTCTAAAATGCTGTTAAGAAGTCTGATAGTGTCGCTGAATAGCTTCCAAACAATAAATTGTAAATAGAACAGTAGGAGGTTCCAAGCTTGGTTGTGTTCCCACTGGACAAAAAAAGGATGCATCGACTAGCTTCAGACACAGAACAAGAGAGCCCAGAGAAGGTCTGCCCAGCAAAAGAGATTCACTGGTCATCAAGCCCCATCTTGGGTCTGCTAATGAAGATATCCAGAATACTATATTATGTGCAGAATGAAAACTAGCTTATCCCATTCTGGTGGTTTCTGTACCATGATGCTCTCTGGCTTTCCCTGAACTTTTTGTTCCTCCTCTGGCCATACCACGTCCATGGGGTGTTCTGGAACCTAGAGACTTGGATTTTAATCTTGTCTTGAGTGCCTGTTGGTTCTAAGACCAGAGGCAATCACTGTAGTATTTATTTGGGTCCCAATTTTCTTACTAAGTCAGAAAATGTTAAGTAGGAAATGGATACAACACAAAAAGAGATTGAACTCAATCATCTTGACATTTCCTTCCTATTATGTTATATATAAGTAATCTCCAGTAGCTCCATGCCAGAATTCTATGTCACTTACTTCAGACTCCCTTTCCTCAAGGCTTCACCCACCCCAACTTTGGAATGCTTTTTACCCCCAGCATTTGCTTCCCAGTGTAAATGCATTATATATTAACACAGATTTAGTGCTAAGACATAAGATTTGCAAGAATAAAGACAGAACTGGGCATAAAACAGACCCATATGATAACCCTAATTTGGTAATTATGGCATTTTAAAAATATTGTTTATTCTTATTTTATATATATATATATATATATATATATATATATATATATATGGGAGTGGTTTGCCTGCATAAGTGTATGAGCACCACATGCATGCAGTACTTACAGAGACTGAACTGGAGTTACAGGGGGTGTGAGTTACTGTGGGTACTGAGAATCAAACTCAAGTTCTCTCTAAAAGAGCATTCAAGGCTTTTAATAACTGAGTCATCTCTCAAGCACTAATTATGGTTATTCATTATGAAAAAAGTTGAGTTAAAGTACTTAGAAACCTAGTCTCAAATTTTTATTGCTAATAGATTCACTGTTACTTTCTATTTCATTCACTTCTTACTTTTGCTTTTAACTTGTATATCATTTGCCTTCTTTATCTTGTCTTGTAGTTTTTAAATTTATTGATTTATTTTTAGATTAAGTTCTCAACTTTTAGTCTAGGCTGTCCACAGTTTCATGATATCGTTCCTCTGCCTTTCAAATGCTGTGATTATAAATATGTCCATAATGTACAGCTACTGGTAACAGGCTATAGGGTTGAATGGACATAATTCATGCAATGCATACAAAAAATTCCCAAGCACGTTACAACAGCTCAGTAATTACACTTACCTTCCCCATGTTTGCCCAGCTGGGCATACAACAGCAACCTGGAATTTCTATATCACAGTCAGGGAGACTGTTGATTGGGATTTAGTAACCAGAACTGCTCACTTTCTGTATCTTAAGTGATACTGTTTGTCTGCAATGATGCTATGAATGGTTTCCTAGGATGCTGATGGGCAGTCCTCCCAGTAGAACTCAAGTCACTCTATGCTAACATCTCTTACTCAGATTTTTCTTCCCAACACCTACTCTTTTCATCTTTGAACTAGTAGAAATGAGTTGAGCTTCAGTTTTTCCCTTCTTCAGCCAACCTGTACATTTGAGTTATTTTCCTCATGAAGGTCTATTCCATTCATTTCCCTTTAGTACAATTCTGAATAAACTTAGTCAGAAAATCTTCCCTTCAGTTTCCCTGGACCCATTTTCATCTCCTATGTTTTCCACCTTACTGTGCTTTTGTTTTTCCTCATAAATTTTATTGATGTGTAAAGCATAATTGACATTCATTTTAGCTGTAAACTTACTCTACAAGATGACCTTAATGCTCCTCTCAGAGTGACTACATTTTAGACCTGTTTTTCTTTTATTCTGTAGCTGTCTTTAGACCCACCAGGATAGGGCATCAGATCACATTACACATGTGATGAGCCACTATGTGGTTTCTGGGAATTGAACTCAGGACCTCCGGAAGATCAATTAAATGCTCTTAGCCACTGAGTCATTTCTCCTGCCCCTTCTTTCCCTTCTTAAGATTTGGTCTCTTCTCTTACCAGTTGTAGAGCCCCCCACCTTTTTTTCTTAAGGACCTGAGCCATCTTCTTGAGATGCAGTACTCAAGCAGATCTACTTCCTCCATCAGAATTTAAGGATAGGCGTCTAACTTCCCTAAGCACCAATTAGCAAACCTAGATGGCCTAGTAATATTAGATAACCTATCCCCTTATGTTCCATGCTCTATTGGCATCACTCTTTGGTGATGAGTTCTTTTTTTGTTCCCAAAATGTTCTGGGTCTGCACTTTGTTATTTCTAATTCTTCAGCCTGGGCAGCCACGACTTAAATATCTCTACTTGTCAAAATGGCATCTTATCTTTAAAGCTAAACTGAAACATTTCCAGGTACCAGACATCATTTCTATAAATCTTCAAGTTTTGAGCTTTACTTCTCCCACTATTATGCAATTTCTATTTAAGTCATGGATATTCTATTTCAAACTTATTTAATATGTGATCATAACAATGGTATCTTACACATTTTAATAAACCTCACATCTCTTAATTTATTTCATTCACTAGAGCCCTCAATAGATAAATACTAAATTGAAACTAGTCCACTTGAATATGCTGCCTAATTTGGTTTGGATATTACCATTTAATGAAATCCAAACAAAATTCCAGTCACATTTTAGAACTTTGGAGTAACTGGAAGATAATACAGTGATTTTAAGACACTCTATTGCCACACACATGAAATACAATGTGTACTGTAAACATTGTACCACATGATCACCAGGCAACGGACTTAATTATCCATATCTGAAAATTAGAAATTTGAACTGAATCTTGAATTTGAATAGTGTGTCCTACTACAGTTTTATTTATTTATTTATTTTCTGTATGTGAGTATAAAACATTGCTGTCTTCAGACACACAAGAAGAGGGCATAGGATCCCATTACAGATGGTTGTGAGTCACTGTATGGTTGCTGGGAATTGAACTCAGGACCTCTGGAAGAACAGTCAGTGCTCTTAACTGCTGAGCCATCTCTCCAGCCTCTACTACAGTTTTAAAAATACAATGTGCAATAGGCTTGTAAAAAGAAATTAATAAATTCAGCAACCTGGGGTTAAGTCTTGAATTTACCTTTCTTAGCTGTGCTATGAGTAGAAATTGTCTAACACTTCTAATACTTAGTTTTGCATTTTGAAGATGGTAAGGCAATAGTGCCTTCATGTGAGACATTTTATGAATTCCAAGTTAAATAGTTCATGTAAACAGTATGAGATGAACTAGAGGTCATCTTAAGACAACTGATAATAACACAGTATGATTATTATAGTCATACAATGTGTTGAAGTATATTAATTTAATTTACTTATAAAGATACCTGTCTACTAAAAATCTGACAAGTGCTATTTGCTTTTATTTTTTAAAAAAGAAACAACAGCAAAATCTCAGTAGTTTAATAAAGTTCCACATATTAGGAAAGGAATTGACTCAAGATACACACCTTCATTTTAAGAATGTGTGAATTCCGTGGGGGTGAGGTGCAAAATCTGGTGTTTGAAAAATAAATTAAAAATAGGTCTCTAAGAAATAAAAATCTGTGTCTTTTGGCATTGTTGAAGTGTGGGAAACACATCTGTAGTATTTGGGAGTGATGGCCAGACTGAAAGCTGAGGTCTTTAGATCCAGACTGGATTTGGTTTCCCTGAAAGCCACTCAAAACTTCAACAATTAGCTCTATGCTCAGATGCTTGGGATTTTGTTAACCAAAATGCTAGAAATAATTTTTTAAACTGCAGTGGAACAAGATATTCAAATGTAGGATTTAGTTCAAACTTCTAATTTTCAGATGTGGATACCTAAGCCCCGTGCCGGCCGATCATGTGGTGACTTTTTCCTTGGTCACAGCAAAGTTCATTACATCTTTTGGTTCTAATTGGAATCTTTGGCATAGATAGTCTTGGCATAAAGGTCAAGAAGATAGTTGAAAAAAATCAATTTCTCTTTAGGATTCTTCTTATGATCTGAAGAAAAAGACAGTAAAAATTTTCTTTCACAGCTTCTTTCAGAAGGCAGCAAGCTGCCTTTGCTAGCCAGTAGTCAAGGACAGAAAGAGACTTTTGCATTGCGCTCTGTCCAGAAAGCTAGTGCATCCCTGGTCCTGCTCTGATTCCATTCCAAAGGTAACAAAGCAAAAAAAGCCAGACTTCACATAACACATTAACACTCAATCCAGCAGTGCACAAATATAAAATGCAGGTGACTCTAGTATGTGTTAGGCTAAGCTCAACTGCACAATGCTCACAACTCTCATATGATGGCCAGGATATAAGGCAGATAATTTCTACCTTATCGGGTCCACTTTTTAAAATTATTTTTTTCTTTTTTGAAGCAAAATTAAAGTCTACTAGGCTATAATATAGTTCTAATTGAGGGTGGTATTGGTAGGAAAGGGCTGAAGCAAATGACATTTGAGCAGGGGTAAGGACCTGTTTAAAAAAAATCAGAATTCTAACATCTTCCTATCTGTTTAAAAAATTCTCTTCCTCCTGTTTTTCATGTGTATTCCTCTCTCTCCCCCCCCTCTCTTTCTGGTGACACTGCTCTACTATTTCATATATATATAAGCCTCAAACAAGTGAGAGAGATACTGAACTGGAACAGATGGCTGAAGACAGTTCTTCAAGATTAATTTCATGGGCTGTTATTGAGTATTATCTCAAAAAAAGTGTGTGGAAAACACTTTCAGTTAATTTTAAATAAGAGTCTTCAGTAAAATATCTGCAATTGTCATTTATCTGGGATGTACATTGTGAGTCTGGGGAGAGCTATGTAAAGTACAATTTTCAATACTTTTCTAACATTTGATTGTTTTTCCTCTACAAGCCCTACGTTAGTATGATTATACCAGAACATAAATAGCCAGAGAGTTGTTTAAGTATGACTCAGATGTTTCTAAAGTATATCAAAGGTACACAGATCCATTTACTCTGTAAGCGGATTCTTCTTTGTGGGTTTTCAAACGTTATTTCCCTAAGTGGACAATCATGGAATGGTCCTTGACCAAAATACAAAATGGTCTTGTAGTATGGGTAAAGATTTTCCTAAATAAAGGATTGTATATTGAAATGGCTGTACTCTTATGTACTTGAAGAGATCATAGGAGACTTGTACCATGCCTGAAATAGAAAAGTTAAAAACTTAGGTTCTTTCTTTCAAGATGGAGGCAGAATGGTAAAAGGTTTGGGTCAGCTCATCCTGGGGCTTTCTCCATTTCATCTCCATTTCCAAAGAGATCACAGGGTTTTCTCAAAATCTGGAGGCTTTATGGGATACAATTACTAAAATAGCACATTTTTGTCTGTAATCTTTTGCTTGCTAATTCGGCGAGAGGACAAGGAGTCATTCATCAGATAGATCAACTAGTATCAGCAGAAAGTAGTGCTATTAGATAAAATGCTTTCTTGACTTGGTGAATGTTTTGATGGAACGTGATGAGTTTGGCCTTAGTCATTTGGAGAAGGATGTAGCCTGTTGAAGGCAATTAGAGTGTAAGGGCAGGAAAGTGATGAGACCAACAAGGATAGGAGGGAGAGAGGACTCCACCAGAGAATGGCTGGCTGAGGTACAAAGTCGTCAGGAGAGATATCCAGAAGATATATGTAGAATTATAGACAAACCAAGGATGGGGCAGACATGGCAGGACTGGAAAATGAGTGTGATTGCGGTGCATGACATGACATTTCTAAAGAATCATTAAAAGTATCATGTTGAAAAAATTATAGACAAAAACTGAAATTCCATTTTCAATTATATATATATATATATATATATATATATATATATTACAATGATTATGCAATTTCTTCTATTGCCATAGGTCTTCAGTAATATCTAAATATCATCATAGAAATTGAGCCTGGAACAATGGAATTCATGGATAGATCATGTGGGATCACTTATCTATCAGATAATGTATCAGTACTGAGGCTCCTGTCTTAAGAGAAGAAAGGGAGATGTCACAGAAAACAAGAGGAAAGGGATTACAGTGGTGTAGGTATAGGATGGATGTCTTGCATTTAAATCTCAAAGCATCTCAGGTAGTAAGTGAAGGGCAGAGAGGAAAGTTTCGATGCTGCAAGGAAGAATGTTTCACTCTGGTGATTGGGGGCCCTCACCATCCCTAAGTGCCAATAGTTCTAAGTAAGTTGGCTTGTAATTTTAATGCTTAATTGGCTACATCTATTTGCATGCTTTAAATGGCTTTTAAATTGACCATGACTCTAACTGCACGATCTCCTTTTCCTACCCACCAGTGTTTTCAGTTTCTTAACTAAATGGTCCTCCATTCTGCTTGTCAATCAGAAACCTCATCCTTACATCTCTCATTCACAGCACTGAGATACAGAGATAACTTGTCACTGGTGCACATCATCCTCTTCCAAGTTTTTCTTACTTCTTCACTTAAAGTGAATTCTCCTGCTAAAACTGGTCTAATCACTTACCCACTTAATCATCTATTTTGCCATCTGCATCAACTACTATCTAAAATGCACATCTGCATACCTGACAGGCATCTACAGCTAGTTCTCCATCACTCCCAGGATAAAAATCTCTGTAGCTTAGCTAAAATATAGGTTTCAGCTATATTCTTATCTTCTATGGTAGCTCCTCCTACAAACAGCACACTATTCTACAGGGACACCTACAATATTTTTCTTCAAGGTATATCTTATTTTCTTACATTTCCTTTGAATTTCATCAAATCATCCATCCTCTGTCTCATTATCACAATTTGAACTATTAATTAAAAGATTAAAATATATTATATGAAAAGAATGTGTATACTCTCTTTTTATGTTAACATTATTTAATATTATTAACCAAAACAATTAATATTCATGGTTCTAGATGCTGTTATTTGCATGGGTATAAGTTACAGAGATCTTTGTTGATGTCTCAGATTAAACATCACAGGTAGTCATGGGCCTATACTGTTAGCCATTCTTGACCAATGACATGCTTTTTCTCCTCCTCCTCCTCCTCCTCCTTCTCCTCCTCCTCCTCCTCCTCCTCCTCCTCCTTCTTTTTCTTCTCCTCCTCCTCTTCCTCCTTCTCTTTCTGTCTCTCTCTTTCTCTCTCTGTCTCTCTCTTTCTCTCCCTGTCTCTCTCTTTCTCTCCCTGTCTTTCTCTTTCTCTCCCTGTCTCTCTCTTTCTCTCAGAGCAATCCTTTTTAAAAAGACAGAATATATAATGAATATCATATAAGATGTGGCTTGATAATGGGCTCTGAGTATCTGCTTCATCATTCACTGAGAAAGAAGCCAAAAGGAAAGTATTATAATTTCCTGAACCTAAAGTTTTTAATCTGGAAGATAATATCTACTTCTCATAGTTATTAAATATCAAATGGCTTTTGGTATACAAATGGACTTCAAAAACAAGAGCAAGATCTTTCTAATGTAAGAAGTGGCACACAAAACATAAAGGAGTCCTATGAATATGACCTTATTTAGAAAAAGGGTACTTCCAGAACTAATTAAGTTGAAATGAATTAATCTATGCAGATCCTAAGCCAGTATCATTGTGTCCATGTAAAAATGAAGCTCATGGGCAAAAGGTCATGTGAAGAAGCCACAGTTGGTGAAATAGCTATGAAGCAAGGTACTAGAACTGTCAGCCATCACTAGAACCTTGGGAAGCCAACTATCTAAAGACATACAATTACACTACTGTGTTACCTTAGCAAACTAATGCACATAGATAAGAATTTTACCTTCATAACTTCTATGCTTTATGAGCTTGAGTTTAGGCTACTGGGAAGTTCTCCTTGTTCTCTGAAGGGTACTTACCTTTCTGTGATTGTTTCTCTGAGGCCACTTGCCACACCCTTGACAACAGTGCTTGCTTTGGGTGTCAGCACGACCTGAGATATAAAAAACGAACCCTTCTTTCTTCTCTCAGTGATGGATGCCTGAAGAAACTGGATCAATTTCTCAGGGTCTGTCGTGTTTGCCCAGGGTGCTGGCATCATTTGCCCAGGCCAGAGGAAGGGCACTTCCAGTGCCACTGGACTGTGGTAGAAGACCAATACTTGATGGTCCTTCTCCCATAGATACTTCAGGCTCACTTCCTGGGCAAAAATAGCTGGGCACATTTTGTTTCCATAGATGTCTTTCAGCATTTGGACCAGTTTTTCATGGTGATATTTCTGCATCCCATAAAAATGGTTGAAGTCCAAGAATACTACCTCTTTGTGGTGGTCTGTGAGAAATGCGTTGATCTCTTCAAGACCCTCATTGACTTTGGCACTGAATAAGCCATGAGCAAAATACAGTTCATTGTCTGGGTCTCTGGGTTTGGTGGAAATTCGAAGGTCAAAGTAACGGATTCCAGCTCCCAGCTGACCAGTGAAGCTCATCGTTTGAGTGGCCAACCATTTCCGCATCAGCTTCTTAGCTACAGTTCCGAACACAGAGACAAAGTTTTGGACAGTTTCTGGTTGCTCAGGGCCTACTGGAGAAGCTTCATCAATGTAGAAGCTGAAAGAATCATGTGACCCTGGGGGAGCAAAAAGACATAATGTGGTTAATTTCTAGTCTTTCATACATTTTACTTCTTCCCCTCCTGAAAGGTATTCACTTTCCCCTCAAATGAGTCAAACAAACTATATAGTGCAATATTTACTAAATAACTATATGTTGTGGGCTCATTTGAATGGCCTGCTGTAGGAGAGAAAACACTTCAGTTGATAAAACTGATGGTAAAACAGTAGATAATTTCCTTTAAATCAATATGTCAAGTGTCACATAATTATCTACTATGTCATAAACTTACAATACTACCAAAGATAGGCTTTCTACACTGCCAGTGTAAGTGACAACTCATGAAGTGTAATGTATGAGAACTCATAAGGACTAAATACTTTGTCTTCAGTCTTACCCTCAGTGATGGTTAATCTTGTCAATGAGCAAGGATTTGAAAATCACCTAGGAGAATGTTTTCAGAGACAGCTCACTGATATAAGAAGATCTACTCAGTGGCTGGGGAATCTAGACTGAATGAGAGAGAGAGAGAGAGAGAGAGAGAGAGAGAGAGAGAGAGAGAGAGAGAGAGAGAGAATAGTGTATCAACATTCACCTCTCTGCTGCTGGACTATGGATGTGGTATGACCAGCTGCTCTCTGCTCCATCTGCCACAGCTCAGGCAGAGCATTTTACTCCTGTACTGTTACCCTCAAACTGTGAGTCAAAAACAAATGCTCCATTCTTTCAGGTGCTTTTACAAGAGATTTTATCTTAGCAGCAAGAAAACAAATATACCTATTCCTTTTGGTCTAAGCATACAGGGGTTGCCTTGATGAATGAAGAAATCCTTTGCACAGGTGAATAGTCTGAGTATGACCTTTTACCTTACACATGTGGGCAAGCAAAAGAGAGGTAGCAAGATGGAGGAAGGAGAGTTAAAAGTATAAAACCTGTTGTCATCTTTAACTTCATTCCTAACTTGTCCATGGCCTTGTACTTATGAACTATAATGAGACCAAATTTTTTTACATACTAAATAAACAATGAAAAATTTTTTTGAATTAATACAGCTGTGTTTTAAAGTTAACCAATAGACTCCATTCTTCAGAGATATTTTCTTTCAACAGAAAAACCTGTTTGTGGAATTGATTTTCAAGTTCATAAGATTTCCTTTCTTTGGATAGCAAGCACTATTTGTTCAGTTACCAATTTGGGGGAAGTTGTGAGTGTTAAGCATTCATAAATGCAGTGATTAACGTATTTATGGCTTGTTTCTAAGTACAGCATGTGATCAGGACCTATAAAGAAAACGATTTCAAGGTGGAGTTTTATCCTTAAAATCTTCCTTTTTGTTCTTGGTCATGATTACTGAATCATTAAAATGGAATTCGTGTATCCTGGATGCTTGACACATCAGATAAGGCAGATGGGTTTCCAATTTTGACATGTTTTCTCTCACTTTCATGACCTTGTCTCTGAGCCAATGTTCCCATCTGCTACTTAGCTTCTCCTGGGTTCACTCAGTTGCCTTTATTCTGACATAGGTCCTACAAGGCTCTGATTGTTTTTGGAAACCTTTGAATTCTCCAGTCTAAAACTTTGTCTGTCTCTATCTCTGTCTGTCTCTCTGTCTCTCTTTCTCTCTCACACACACACTACATACACACACACACACAAACACACACACACACACACACACACACACACACACAAAACACACACACTCACACACAAATACTCCTCTAACACTTTGGAGGCAACATCTTGGGGAGTTTGTCAAATAATCTATTTTACACATTTTCTCATGGATGCAGTATTTATCCTGACCACATTCTATAGCTGTGTGCTCTACATCCATACATGCATATAGCAATTCACCTTTTTAGAGCCCATGGAGAGAATACAGAGAGCATCAATTTTGTATACTGTGGAAAATTCTGCCATAAAATAATCTGTAAATGTACTTTAATACTCAGAAAATTATGATCTTTATGATTTGGACAAAGAATATAGCAGAGTTTTTAGACTTCTAAATAATAAAAGATAATCCAAAGAAACTGAAATGCTGTGTTTAGTCTTAAACAGTGTGATCTATTTATCTTTATGAAAATGTCAGCCATTTCTGAATAAGTAAAATTGGAAGTTTGGTCTGGCACTAGCATATTTTATAGGTATTTAAATTACTCAATATCAGTTTATTATTAATAGCTTATCTGATTCCTAGTCTAAGTAAAGAAGATGAACAAACTCTATTGGAAATCAATATACATAAAGAAGAATATGAATTTAGGAAAAATTATGATAAAATTATGTAAAATCAAAATAGTTAAATAATCACATACATCCTAGAAAAGTCAGCAAAGATGCCTCATGACAAAACAGTACACAAGTTCTGGCTGTGTCTCCAAGCTTATAAATGACATTAGTGAGAAGCAGGTAGAATAAAAAGTAAATATAGGTAGATTTCTTATCTATAAATGAGTGCTTTAGTTTTTTTTCATTTTTAGTTTTTATTAGTATATGTTATTTACACATAATAATGTATTGAATTTTACTGTTATATTTTCATTCATGTATACAGTGTTTTTTGATCATATCCATTCTCTGTTCTTGTCCCCCATTCTTGTATATATTTCTTTCTTTCCTATAAGTCTTCCAATGTCATGACCTTCCTACTCTCTTTTTTTTCTGAATTCTTTCCCTCCTTCCTTCCTTCTTTCCTTTTTAACTTTTTAATGTGTGTCCCACTGAATTTAATTACAGTTTCCTAAAGCATCATGAATAAAGATTATTCACAAGAGCATGCATAACTTACTTATGGCTACAAGCTGGAAAAAAATGCTTCTATTTTCCCCCCAACAACCATTAGCTGCATTTATATCTTCAGGAAAGAACAGAGACCCAGTATCTTCATCATCTTTCATGACTTTTCAATATGGCTTTAGTTTCACCTTTCTATCATGTAGTACATAGTAAACATATTTTAATATAAGCAGGCATGAAAATCATCAATTGCGAAAATCGTATGAAAATACAAGATAGTTTTAAAATAGTGTAGTTTATTGACCTTCAAGGGAATTATGTCATTGAGGTCAAAATAACAGAATATAAACATTAAAAACAATTAAAATTACATAGAAGGAAACAAATAGTGGCTCTGTCAGTATTCCTTTTAAGTTAGGTTGCCCCGTGGTATAAAAAAAAAGCAACTGTTGGCGGTGATGTACTGGGCTGCTTTATTCTACAGGCATTATTTGGGAAATGAGTTATGTCAGTTGATATAAAGGACAGTCCATACATTAATGTGGGATTCCTCCAAAGGAAATATTTTAATTTCTTTAAATTCCATTTGGAATGGTGCTTCCTAATGTCAATGTTTTCACTGAGATCTTTTCTATTGTTTGACCTTAAAAATAGAAGCAGTACTTTATGAGCTCTAAAAAAGAGACAGAAAAATTTGTCCTACCCTTATCTTTTTAAGACTAGAAAGTCCTCTTCCTTTGACAAACTTCTGCAGTCTCTGACCTAATATTTTGTTCTGTTCTGACTTTGTGTTCCTAGACTCTTCACGTCTTTCACGCTTGTCCTGAAACTAACAGCTTGAACCCAGACTAACCCTCATCACTGTTCTGGGCTGGCTTTGTCCTGTCTTCCCAGAAACTGCAGCTGCTCCACCGACCCAGGTTCTTGTTTTCTCCGACCCTTAATAATTTAGCTCACAGAGGCTCTCCTCTCACATCTTTGGAAATTGAGCCTTTGAATAATTTTCCTTTCATTTGATGATTACTTTCTCTTCTCCAGTAAATTGTTTGTAACAGTCCTAACACTTCTTTTTAAATCTATATTCATATAAATAAATTATTTTATTTTATATTTTTTATATATTTTATATATTTTATATATTTTATATATTTTATATATTTTATATTTTTTATATTTTATTTATATTTTTTATTAATCATTTCATTCATTTACATCTCAAATGATATCCCCCTTCCCAGTTACCCCTACACAACCCCCTAATCCTCCACAACATCCTAATCCACCCTCTCCCATTAATGTGTAACCAAGGTTGGCCTCGAACTCGTGATCCTCCTTCCTTTGCCTTCTACAGCAAATCCTACTGGCATCCGACACCATGACTGGGTTAACACTTCTTATTTGGTGAATTTTTATACAATTGAGAAGAATATTCATTCTGTTGCAACTGATTTGTACTTTAAATGTGTTTTAGGTTTATTTTGTGGGTGATTTTGCCCAAACCTTTCTTAGTCTTATTAATTTTCTCTTTTGTCGTGTACTAAGAATGGAGTTTCAAAATCAATCATAATGATTTTTTTAATTTTCTGTCATTGTGGTTTGGAAAAAAATGGTCCCTATAGTTTCTGGTTCGCAATCGACACCTGCGAGCCAAGGCTGTTTCACAGCCCGCTGTGTACGGGTCCCACCAGGAGAGACCTGTTCTCCCAGGAGTGCTTTCCCTCCTGGGTTAGGAGGGGTGATAGCCACTTTCTCTCTAATAACTATCTGGAGCAGGGCGGTGAGGAGACACGAGGCACAAGAACAGTGGAACAGCTGGGACAGGATTTTTCCAGTTACCATCTGTACCCAGAACTTGGGCTGTTCCAGGGCTCTGTACACAAGTTCCACCAGGAGAGAGCTGGTCTCCCAGGAGCGCTGACACAGGCTTACAGACCCACAGGAGGAACAAGCTCCAGCCAGAGACAGCAAGAACATTTAACAACAGAGATAACCAGATGGCAAAAGGAAAACACAAGAACCCTAACAAGAGAAACCAAGACTACTTGGCATCATCAGAACCCACTTCTCCCAATACAGCAAGCCCTGGATACCCCAACACACTGGAAAAGCAAGATGTGGATTTAAAATCACATCTCAGGATGCTGATAGACGGTTATAAGAAGAATATAAATAACTCCCTTAAAGAAATACAGGAGAACACAGGTAAACGGGTAGAAGCCATTAAGGAGGAAACACAAAAATCCCTTAAAGAATTACAGGAAAACACAACCAAACAGGTGAAGGAATTGAACAAAACCATTCAAGATCTAAAAAAGGAAGTAGAAGCAATAAAGAAATAGCAAAGGGAGGTAACTCTAGGAAAGAAATCAGGAGCCATAGATGCAATCACATCACCAATAGAATACAAGAAATAGAAGAGAGAATCTCAGGGACAGAAGATACCATAGAAAACATTGACACAACAATCAAAGAAAAAGATCCTAAATTAAAACATCCAGGAAATCCAGGATACAATGAGAACACCAAACCTAAGGATAATAGGTAGAAAAGAGAGTGAAGATTCCCAACTTAAAGGACCAGTCAATATCTTCAAAAAATTATAGAAGAAAACCTCCTTAACATAAAGAAAGAGATGCTCATGAACATACAAGAAACCTACAGAACTCCAAATAGATTGGATCAGAAAAGAAATTCCTCCTGCCATATAATCATCAAAACACCAAATGCACAAAACAAAGAAGGAATATTATTAGCAGTAAGGGGAGAAGGTCAAGTAACATATAAAGGCTGACCTATCAAAGTTACATCAGACTTCTTACCAGAGACAATGAAAGCTAGAAGATTCTGGGCAGGTGATAACAGATCCTAAGAGAACACAAATGCCAGCCCAGGCTACTATACCCAACAAAACTCTCTACAACCATAGGTGGAGAAACCAAGATATTCCATGACAAAAACAAAATTTCCCAATATCTCTCCACAAATCCAGACCTTCAAAGGATAATAAATGGAAAACTCCAGCACAAGAAAGGAAACTACACCTAAGAAAAAGCAAGAAAATAATCTTTTAACAAACCAAAAACAAGATACCCCTCCAAAAAGCATAATCCCACCTCTAACAACAAAAATATCAGGAAGTAACAATCTTTTTTCCTTAATATCTCTTAATATCAATGGATTCAATTCCCCAATAAAAAGACATAGACTACCAGACTGGATACATAAACAGGATCCAACTTTTGTTGCATACAGAAAACCCACCTCAGTGACAAAGACAAATACTACCTCAGATTTAAAGGCTGGAAAACAATTGGTACCAAGAAATAAGCTGAAGTAGCCATTCTAATATTGAATAAAACTGACTTTTAACCTAAAGTTATCAAAAAAGATAAGGAAGGACACATCATACTCATCAAAAGAAAACCTACCAAGAAGAACTCTCAATTCTGAACTAACAAAATCAGAAATGAAAAGGGAGACATAACAACAGAAACTGAGGAAATCCAAAAAATCTTGAGATCCTACTATAAAAGCCTATACTCAATAAAACTGAAAAACCTGGATGAAATAGACAATTTCCCAGGCAGATACCAGGTACCAAAGTTAAATCAGGATTAGATAAACAATCTAAATAGTCCCATATCACCTAAAGAAATAGAAAGTCATTAATTGTCTCCTAAATAAAAAAAAAGTCAAGGACCAGATGGGTTTAGTGCAAATTTCTATCAGATCTTCAAAGAAGACCTAATACCAATACACTTCAAACTATTCCACAAAATAGAAACTGAAGGCACTCTACCCAATTCATTCTATGAAGCCACATTACTCTGATACCTAAACCACACCAAGACCCAACAAAGAAAGAGAACTTCAAAGCAATTTCCCTTATGAATATCAATACAAAGATACTCAATAAAATTCTCACAAACAGAATCGAAGAACACATCAAAATCAAAATGTGTTCATGATGAAGTAGGCTTCATCCCAGGGATGCAGGAATGGTTCAGTATAAGGAAATCCATCAATGTAATCCACTATATAAACAAACACAAAGAAAAAAACTATATGATCATTTCATTAGATACTGAGAAATCATTTGACAAAATCCAACATCCCTTCATGATAAAAGTCTTGGAAAGATCAGGAATTCAAGGCCCATACTTAAACATAGTAAAAGAAATATACAGCAACCAGTAGCCAACATTAAACTAAATGGAGAGAAGCTTGAAGCAATCCCATTAAAACCAGGGACTAGAAAACGCTGCCACTTTCTCCCTACCTATTCAATATAGATACTGAGAAATCATTTGACAAAATCCAACATCCCTTCATGATAAAAGTCTTGGAAAGATCAGGAATTCAAGGCCCATACTTAAACATCATAAAAGCAATATAGAGCAAACCAGTAGCCAACTTCAAACTAAATGGAGAGAAGCTTGAAGCAATCCCATTAAAACCAGGGACTAGAAAACGCTGCCACTTTCTCCCTACCTATTCAATATAGTACTCGAAGTCATAGCCAGAGCAATTAGACAACAAAAGGAGATCAAAGGGATACAAATTGGAAAGGAAGAAGTCAAAATTTCACTATTTGCAGATGATATTATAGTATACATAAGTGACTCCAAAAATTGCACCAGAGAACCTACTCCTAAACCTGATAAACAACTTCAGTCAAGTTGCTGGATATAAAATAAGCTCAAACAAATCAGTGGCCTTCCTCTACACAAAGGACAAACAGGTTGAGAATGAAGTTAGGGAAACAACACCCCTCACCATAGTCACAAATAAAATAAAATACCTTGGTGTAACTCTAACTAAGCAAGTAAAAGATCTGTATGACAAGAACTTCAAGCCTCTGAAGAAAGAAACTGAAGAATATCTCCGAAGATTGACAGATCGCCCATGCTCATGGATCGGCAGGATTAATACAAATAAATATCTTGCTGAAAGCAATCTATAGATTCAATGCAATTCCCATCAAGATTCCAACTCAATTCTTCACATAGTTAGAAAGAGCAATTTTGTAAATTCACCTGGAAAAAAAACCTACCATAGCAAAAACTATTCTCAACAATAAAAGAACTTCTGGTGGAATCAGTATACCTGACCTTAAGCTGAACTACAGAGTAATAGTGATAAAAACTACATGGTATTGGCACAGTGACAGGCAGGTAAATCAAGGGAATAGAATTGAAGACCCAGAAATGAACCCACACACCTACGATCACTTGATCTTTGAGAAAGGAGCAAAAACCATCCAGTGGAAAAAAAGACAGCATTTTCAACAAATGGTGCCGGCTCAAATGGCAATTAGCATGTAGAAGAAGGCAAATTGATCCATTCCTATCTCCTTGTACAAAGCTCAAGTCCAAGTGGATCAAGGACCTCCACATAAAACCAGATACACTGAAATTAACAGAAAAGAAAGTGGGAAGAGCCTCAAACACAAAGGCACAGAGGAAAATTTTCTGAAGAGAACACCAATAGCTTATGTTCTAAGATCAATAATTGACAAACAGGACCTCATAAAATTGCGAAGCTTCTGTTAGGCAAAGGGCACTCACTGTCAATAGGGCAAAACAGCAACTATCAGAATAAGAAAAGATCTTTACCAATCCTACATGTGAAAGAACTCAACAAGTTAAGACTTCAGAGAATCAAATAACCCTATTAAAAAATAGGGAACAGAAGTAAACAAAGAATTATCAACTGAAGAATACCAAATGGCTGAGAAGCACCTAAAGCAATGTTTAACACCTTTAGTCATCAGGGAAATGTAAATCAAAGCAACCCTGAGATTCCACCTCACACCAGTCAGAATGGCTAAGATCAAAAACTCAGCTGACAGCAGATGGTGGTGAGGCTGTGGAGAAAGAGAATTGCTCTTCCATTGCTGGTGGGATTGCAAACTGGTACAACCACTCTGGAAATCAGTTTGGCAGTTTCTCAGAAAATTGGACATAGTACTACCTGAGGACCCAGCAATAACACTCATGGGCATATACCCAGAAGATGCTCCAACATGTAATAAGGACACATGCTCCACTATGTTCATAGCAGCCTTATTTATAATAGCTAGAAGCTGGAAACAACCCAGATGTTCCTCAACAGAGGAATGGATACAGAAAATGTAGTATATTTACACAGTGGTGTACTACTCAGCTATTAAAAACAATGAATTCATGAAATTCTTAGGCAAATGGATGGGACTAGAAAATATCACAAAAGAACACACATGGTATGCACTCACTGATAAGTGGACATTAGCTCAGAAGCTCCAAATACCCATGATACAATTCACAAACTACAAGAAACCCAAGAAGAAGAAAGAACAAAGTGTGGATACTTCAATCCGTCTTAGAAAGGGAAGCAAAATACCCATCGAAGGAGTTACAGAGTCAAACTACGGAGCAGACACTGAAAGAAGACAATCCAGAGACTGCTTCACCTGGGAATCCTTCCCATATTCAATAATCAAATCCAGACACTATTGTGGATGCCAGCAACTGCTTGCTGACAGGAACCTGATATAGCTGTCTCCTGAGAGGCTCTGCCAGTGACCAACTAATACAGAAGTAGAGGCTCACAGCTATCCATTGGACTGAGCACAGGGTCCCCATTGAAAGAGCTAGAGAAATGACCTAAGGAGCTAAGGGGTTAGGATGAACAACAATATGAACTAACTAGTACCCTCAGAGCTCCCAGGCACTAAACACCAACCAAAGAGTACACATAGTAGGACTCATGGCTCCAGCTTTGTATGTAGCAGAGGATGGCCTAGTCAGTCATCAATGGGAGGAGAGGCCCTTGGTCCTTTGAAAGTTCTATGCCCCAGTGTAGGGGAATATGCTAGGGCCAGGAAGTGGGAGAGGGTGGGTTGGTGAGCAGGGGATGGGGGAGGGAACAGGTCCCCCCCCAATAGGGGAAACCAGGAAAGGAAATATCATTTTAAATATAAATAAAGAAAATATCTAATAAAAAAGATAATTTAATGTAGTTTATACTTAGAATTAGACAATCAAATATATACCACCTCATAAAAAAATGAAAAAAATATTTAAAAATTGAAAAAAAAATGGTCCCCATGGGGTCATATATTTGAATATTTAGTCATCATGGAGTGGCACTGCTTGAAAAGAATTAGGAGGTGTGGCCTTGTTGAAAGACGTGTGGCTTTTTTGGAGGAAATGTGTCACTGGGGGGTGGGCTTTACAGTCTCAAAAGCCCAATCTAGACTCAGAGGCTCTCTCTTCTTCCTGCTGCCTGCAGATGATGACATAGAACCCTCAGCTCCTCCAGCACCATGTCTGTCTTTCTGCTGCTTGCTTCCTGACATGTTGATAATGGAATAAAACCTTTAAAACAGTAAGCAAGCCTCCATTAATTATTCACTTTGTAAGAGATGCTGTGGTCATGGCGTCTCTTCAGAGCAATAGAACATTGACTAAAACAGCCATTTTATTATCTATCTATCTATCTATCTATCTATCTATCTATCTATCTATCTAACTGCTTTCTAGTTTCTGGAGCTTTGTTAATTGGTTCATAAGCATTTATAAGAATTGTATATTCCGATCTTGCCAACATGCCTCCTTCTCTTTTCTCTTGGTGATGATATTCCTAATCCTAAATGTTAGCTCAACATTCTTGCTGTTTCTTCTTAACATCCTTGTGTTTTTATATGGAAAGGAGTTGGTTATCTATTTGCTTGAACAATGTTTGTCCTTGAACTGGATTGACTCAGTGAGACAAATGAGACATTTTACTGCAGTTGTACTATTGGCCCATCTGTTTCTCATTCCTGTTTTTTTTTACCTTTCTCTTTCTGCCTTTGGATTAATTAAAACTTTGCTAATAGTCCATCTGATCTCTTGTCTTATTGGATTCATTATTCACATATTATTAAAAATATTAATTTCTGGGTATGATAAGCAACATCCATATGATGATTTAAAATATCACTTAAGGGGTTCTTTTCACATTTGGAACAAAGCTTGTAGGAAAAAAAATTCAGGTAAAAATTCTATAAGCCTATGTAAAATAGGCTTTCTATAATTTAACTGAACATTTTGATAATCAAAGATCATATGTTGCTATTTGAGAAATAAAACTGATATATAGAATCAGATATAAAAACATATTAGTTTCTTAGCTGTACACTTTAAGAATTTCATTAATCGTTGGTTGTAGTGACACATATCACTGATCCCAGCACTCAGAGGCAGAGGCAGATGGTCTTTGAACTTGGGGCCAGCCTGGTTCTACAGAGCAAGTTCCAGACAGGGGTACAGAAAAATCCTGTCTCAAAAAACTGAGACAGAAAGAGAAAAAGAAAAAGAGGGGGTAATTTAAATAGGCCCTAGATTAAAATATATTAGACAATGTAATGTACTTAGGTGGTATTGAAGGAGCTGTTGGAAGAATAGTTCTACAATTTATGGCTTAAGTCTGGGGAGTTATCAGGTCATTAGTCATTGATAATAGGTTTTAATTTCTTATTAAAATCTTATTAATTAAAATATTTCACTTCATGAGATTCTTATATAAGGAGTAAGTCACTGCCATAGTAGGAATATAGATAACTAGTCTATAGCACCATACATTTATAATAGTAATTGAAGTTTAAATTGTTATCCTTTTTAATATTGTTATAACTAGTGGATCATCCATTCACTCAATGTTAAGCATACATTGTGTTCACAAATGTACACAAGGTGGCTGTACAAGCTCATTTGGGGCAAGAGAACAGAGAAATATTGAAGTTGCAATCTTCAGGTTTGGAAGTGTTTATTGGAACTTAGAGTCATAGATACTATATGTCCAAGATTTACAAGTACAAAACAAAAGAAAAATTACCGCATTTATTATTGTTTTGGACATCTAAACACTCAACTCCATTATATTAATAAAATTGAGATAGAGTATAAATCAACATCTAGTGCTATTTCTTCAATGTCCATCTAGTATTATTAGTGCAAAATCTTCTGGGAGGACTTTTGGCTGCTCTCTGTGTTTGACCATAGGTAATGACATACATTGAAGATGTATCAAGTCCATCTCAGAGTACATGGCCCTGCAAGCTAAAGTCTGAATGGTGCATCAGCATTCAGTTCAAGAGCCACAGTTGTCCCTTTCACTCACTCTCTGACTAAGTCACAGGAAAAATATCTTTGCCTTGGCAGAGCATTGAGCTTGCTTGTGACTACCCAGAACAAGAAACTCTGTCTCCACCACTGTTCTTCCACGAATCCTGCTTCTGTCAGCAAGTGTTTTTTGGATACTTAATAATCTGGCTGTCAAATGATCACAGAAGCATGGTAAGGAAGCATGAATGTTGTCTCTCATTTTGAATCAAAATGACTCCTGCACAAGGACATAAAAGTTTGGACCTAGTTTTGTGACTGTTTTCTCAGACAAAACAAACATGGCTGATGTTGCTACCATGCTCCATGAGAAGAGAAGTAAAGTGGATTGAAGTTTCCTGCTTTATCTTTCCAATATAAAAGTCCGAATCCTACTTTCATTTCTTCCTGTGTGGTGAAGCTCTTTTAGCCATCACAGTGGACTTCCCTTCCCCTATAATTTATCTGTCTACAACTATTTCTCATTGTCACTAGATGTTGGACATTGCTACTTATACTTGATTATCAGCTTTTTTCTGTATCCTTGTATCGTACTCTCTACCTACAACTTTCCATTTACACACATTTGATTTTAAACCAGATGAAAGCTTTAAAAAATGAAACATATTTTAAAAGCTAACTTCTAAACATTTGGCTTCACTGCAGCATCCAGGTATATAAACACAAAATATATTTTGTCCATCTCAATCAAAATTGTTTCCACAGGAAGTACTACGGAAGTGAAAAAACTACCTCTACTACTACTAATAATTTCTGCATATTAGTTCAGACTAAGACAGTTTGCACAGGATCACCAGGCATTCTTCCTCATTCTGAATTTACTGTGACATCTCAGAAAAATAGTTGGTGTAGATTAGTCAGGCTCTGAAGATGCCTGTCACTGTAATAACGCTACGAGTACAGAGGCCGATGGGAAACTTTAGGACTATTATAGACATCTGTGAAAGACAACCTTCTTGTCATCTCTTGATGACAGTACTCTTGACCTCAGTACTACTTCCTGGTACAGAGCCTTAGTACAGCTATGTACATGGCTAATACCAACAAAGAAAAAAACAAAACAACTATCTCCCCGCCCCCCACCACAAAAAAAACAAAACAAAACAAAACAAAACAAAAAAACCTGCTCAGCCATTCTGAGGCATTTGGTGCTGGTACACTTCTTAGAATATTTAGCTTCCCCCTAGTTTATTTTTCTTTTCTTGTCATTGTCCTTTCTCAGTCTCCCTCATTTTCTTGTTCTTCCAGATTCTGACTGAATCTATGTCAAAGCAACAACCGTGGTTTCTCACTTCATTTTGGTGATCTATTCAGATTTTGTGGCTGCCTTTTTCTTTCTATGGATGTGTCTAAAATCCACACCATCTACTTTGGCCTGCATTCCAGATCGCTGGCTTCAAGAGAAGTAAATTTCATTGGTTTAGTGATAGCTTGAATTTAAATTCCCAAGTAGAGCTCAATACCCCTTCAGACCTGCCTTTCCCTGTGTCCACCAGCATATGGAATTATCTCATAAACATCTGTTTTTTCCTTGGTCTGTTGGTTTGTCTGTCTTCAATATTTTTATGCCCCTTAAGCCACATGGTCTTCAGGTTGCACTGAATTGAAGTAATTATGATTTAAATAAATATCCTGTCTCAAAACTGCTCTCTCTTTTCTTTCTTTCTTTCTTTCTGTCTTTCTTTCTTTCTTTCTTTCTTTCTTCCTTCCTTCCTTCCTTTCTTTCTTTTTCTTCCTTCCTTCCTTCCTTCCTTCCTTCCTTCCCCTCCCTCCCTTTTCCTTTCTTTTCATTCCCTTCCCTTTCTTCTCCTCCTCCTCCTTCTTCTCATTCCAATACAAGTGGCCTGGTGTCGTGTGTGAACCACTAAAACAGTTTTCAAGCACCACTTTGAGATGAGCATTTTCCCACTCCTTCCTGTGGTCACAGTTGAGCCTTCCTCCCTGCCTCAGTCTCCAGAGCAGATTTAATCTGAGAGAAAAAGATGCATGATTCCAACCCTATATTCATCAACAAGCTTCTGTTTTCCATCTTTTCTCTAACAGACTTAGTGACCCAATAATTTCCCTTGTATGCAGCTCCCCTAGTGAAATTATATACTTTGATAACTCTCTGCTCCTCAAGAATTCGATCATGCTCTCACTAAAGGCTTGGCTGATAACTAGAATCAGAACTTCTGAAGCTATGGGCTTTCAGTGCATCTTTAATATCACTATTTGGAGTGCTCAATAGCTGGCTCAGTCACTGATTCCTACTCTTAAATCTCTAAACAACACCCTCTGTGAAGCTGCCCACCCAACTGAGGACATAGAGGACTTTGACCTTAGTGCACTGTGCAGTCAACAGGTAACATCCCTGAAAATACAATAAGATCTACTTTTGTTTAAATAAATGTAATTATTGTGAGACATTACACATATTAACAAAATAATAGTTCTACTTAAATTACTTTTCCTTGGTGTAGAAGGCAATTGATTCTCTCTAGTGTGACTATGTGGTATTCAAACCCACAGGAAAAATATAAAAGCTTTCCAAATTAATCACTTGTTTCTCACCTGGCAGCCTATAATTAATCTCATTAATTTTTGTTCATCACACTTATTAAACCAATCAGTTGCTTGTGTTTTTGTGAGACTATGCATAAAACCTTAAATGTGAAGGATTATTTCTCATTTCTGACACATGCTCTTGACTTAATCCTCCAGTATATGACTGGGTCTTGAATTAAAAAAAAAATATTTTTTTTTCATCAAAGATAATGAACATGTATCACACATCAAATACTTCTAGAATCAAACAAATAATTAAATGGCACAGAGTTATAGCTTAATGTACATACTTCATCTGACATAACAGGTACATAGAAAATGCATTTCTAAATATTAAACATGACATGTCTGGTAAAATTTGCAGTGAATCCTTTTGCAGTGGAAAAGCCAACATCATGCTTTAATTTTAATGTCTCTTTAGACAAGTCTAGGAGTTCATGTTGTTTGAATCTTTCCTTATCTTACCCTAGAGACTGTAAATTAAAGAGGTGACTTATCTGTGATATTTTGGTCCAGGGTTCCACAAGCTAGACTGCTTACATTGATGCCTCCAGGAGTAAGGAGACTAAATATTCATGGAGAAGTCTATATACTTCCTGTATCCTTTTCCTAAGCCAATAGATGTGCTCATGGCAAATCCTTTAAAAGTGAGAGTTCCCAGTCAAGGGGCAGAAAATTGCTACCCTTGATGTCAACTACCAACTCTTTCATGCATATGAATTTCTTCTTCAAGATTATCAACAGATTATCAACAGAAAAACAATTGAAAGACTAAAGTACTTCCATCTTTTTGCAAAGCACTCCCTTTCCAAAACAATATGTACACTATGGGGTCCTGCTTAGCATTAAGTCAGATGGACTCATGCCCTGAAGCTTTGCTGTGCGGTGTACTACTAACCCGGTAATAATACATAACAACCAGCTCACCTAGAATCACAACACTGGGTAAAAGCTTCCACAAAGGGCAGATACTGGCACCTAGACAAAAAATTATATTTGAATTACAAAGACCTAAAGCTGTGTTTGCCAGATAGTGAAATGTAGTAACAAGCTCTTCTGCCATTGAGTCACCTGCAACAGTGGGATTTCAGCAAGGGTGATTTTGATTCTGGCGTATTTGGAAACATAAGGAGACACTCTGGTTGGTATAACACAAAGGGGTTGTTGCTGGCATATGATAGATAGAGGACTAGGGATGTCAGTAGGTATCCCATAATACCTTCATAATAAAGAACTGTATTGTACAAGACATCACTAGTAACCAAATAGAGAGACAACTTTCTCTAGTGCAAACCTTACAGGCAGTTGACTTCCAGGGTCTGCCAGCATTCTGAATTATTCTTCTATGCCTACAATGTTCACCTTCCCCCCACATGGCTCATCTCACATATGCTTGGCATTGTGCTTTGCTGCACTTAAGCTGTTCTACATGCACACAGTGACAGAAAAACTCACATACAAGGGATCACTTTTGACTTTGATTGAATATCAATGGGATGCATAGTTTGTGGACTTAGTTCGCCCAACTACTTGGTGTGTGTGTGTGTGTGTGTGTGTGTGGTGTTGCTGCTGCTGCTGCAACTGCTGCTGTTTTTATTTCTTAATGGCTTCTTATCCTTCTGGCTGATTTCCAAGCAAATCTTTCAGGCTAAACTGAAATCGTTGATCTCTATTTCTACTTTAGAAGCTTCTATGTGGCACAAGTTTTGCTGGAGAATATTTATCTAACAATTTTAAAAATCCTTAAATATTCTGAGAACCTATTGGACATATGACACTGTAGCATATGATCTGTGACTGTGCCTATGAATAGACAGGAATTGGGAGAAAGATCTTTAAAAAAAAAAATAGTAGGGATGGGAAAAGTAGTTAATCTTATCAAGTGTTTCCAATAACTTGCTTCCTTCTCTGATGAACTGATCATTTGATAGATGATTACTGAACATCTGTTATGTATTATATCATGCATTAGGACAAGCATTTGGAAATAAACAGTATACAAGCCTTATCTGGACGTTTCCTTATGGTGTTCATGTTACAGGGAGGAGAAACAGGCAGGAAAACCACTATTATCACAAAGTATGGTAAATGCTAGGATAAACTGCACAGGACACCTTCAGCTAAAACAGTAGTTTAATCCTGAGTCGGATGTGAGCTGCTAGAGGAGATTACCAGCAAATGCAAAGGGTGAGAGCAAACCACCAGACACATGCAACCATTTAGCCAATACTTCCCCAATGGCAATGCACATCTGCTTCACTTGGGAGCTTGTTAAAATTTAACTAATTGGTCTTGGCTGAAGCGTGAGACTTGGCTCTTCTAAAAACTCCCCTGTGCTGTGAATACCATTGTCTTGACCACCACTCTTGAAACGGTGAGTTTTCAAGATACTTCTCAGCTCATTAGTTGCCTGTGACATTGTCTTCTCTCCCTAATTCCTGTCTCTCATGCTTTCTCATTTGTACACACATCGACACTGATACCTGCACTCACACAGAGACATAAAAGCACACAAACAGAGACACCAGCATGCACTCATGGACGAACATGCACAGATTTCTGTGTTTGTGATCTGTGTTATGTCTAGATGAGACACTTTTAAGTTTGGATGGTATTATATTGTTCATGATTTGGGTTACTTTTAAAATACTGAATCAAAAAATATGGCTGATCATTTTCTATTAATAAAATATCAATGTTTCTAAAATAAATTTGGCAAATGTTATGAGTTAATTTCTTGATACTCAGAAAAAATTCTGGCAGTGGTTCCATATCTCCTAATGGAGAAACTGAACTTAAGTTCATAAACCTCAGAATAAGGGGTAGTTCACATCCCTCTCACCCCTGAGACCACTGAAATCCATTATCTTTTGAACACTTTCCTTTTTCATTTCCAGATTCATAATAATCACCCTTCCAGATGCAGTGAGTCATAAAATAGGATGAATCAATGCTGACTAAATACTAAGCAAGGTGCAGGGGGAAGGTTTGTCCCTGAAGGAAATATAACAAATAGAGAAAAATAGCACATTGTATCAAGAATTGCCCTTGACTGTTTTGGCATAGCTCAGAGGGAAATTCAAAAGGGACCTGACTCCAACAGAATGATTTGGAAGAGAACCAGAAAAGAGAACCACCTGGTTCCCTGTGGAATTCTGCCCTATTTCAGCCTTCAAGGTCCTGTACAGCTTAAAAGGTCTGGACCACCTAAAGGAGACACGTGCTTTATTTATGATTAAAAACTCATAGAAATCTGTTTTTCTCAGCACGGTGGTGAATTCTTTGCCCGATCTTTGCCTCAGAATTGTGCTATGAAATTCAAGGAAAGAGTACTTTCTGTTGCTTTTGACAGTGATCCAGTGCTCATGGAGTGCACTTAATATGAACCACTCCCCATAGTTCCAGCTACATTTGCTTCTTTCTCCTTGAACACATTAGGCTCATTCTCACTTCGTCTTCTTCTTAAGATCCCCCTGCCTGTTAACCTACATATTCAAATGTCAACTTTGACACCTTCTCCTTAAATAAACTGCTATATCTAACATGTGTGACTCATCCAAACCGTTGCTTCTTGTCTGGAAGACATAATTGTATTGTGTTTTCTTCCTAGCATTTATAACCAACTCCAAGCTTAATTTTCAATAGGTTATTTTCTACTCCCCCGAATAGATACTGAATTTCATAAGAATAAGATGAAATCTATCTTATTATTGAATTTCCCAACAAAACACAGTGGTTGGCACGTAAGAGACATCTAATAATGATTACATGAAATAATGAGATATTATCTTTCCTTCTCTGTACATATCAATATCTGTACATATCTATCAATAGGACTGATGAAACTATTTACAATGCCTATAAAATGAATTAACTGGTAAATATAAAGAACGGTTCACTAAGAAATTAATTGAGCCAGGCGGTGGTGGCGCACGCCTTTAATCCAAGCACTTGGGAGGCAGAGGCAGGCAGATTTCTGAGTTCGAGGGCAGCCTGGTCTACAGAGTGAGTTCCAGGACAGCCAGGGCTATACAGAGAAACCCTGTCTCGAAAAAAACAAAAAAACAAAAAAAACAAAAAAAAAAAAAAAAGAAATTGAGAAGGATTAGCTTTTACTATCACTCTGAGTCTGTGTTATTTAACATGGAGTCCTGAATTCTTGCACAAAAGTGTCTTTCAAAAGTATGAGCTAACTGAAAGGAAGCATGGATAAGAAATGCACTGAAAGGCTGTAAATACCCATGGCTGCTATAGATAATCATTTGCAAGCCATTGTCATTTTTCATTCTTTGGACCATGAGTTGTTTTCTCTGTGCTGTGTGTCATATTATCACTCAAAGCTCTACAGATTCCAAAATGCTTTCTTTATCCACGTGGGGTCCAGACTCTTATTGTGAGTGTTGGTTCCTCTGGTGTCCAGAGGTGTTACCAACAGCTTCTCCTCTACTCAAGCTTCTGAAGGGTCCTCAAGTCGGGGGCAGGTTGGTATAGAACACCTCTTTCCCAGGAACATTGTGTTCTTATGACAGTGAGCAAAACTGCACTTTATATACTAGCCATTGAAGAAGCAGAGGAGGCCTAGCCTTCCATGTGGTAAACATTCACAGTGAGAGGAAGAGATATAGGGATCTTTCCAGTTAGTCCCAGCTTCCTCTTTCCTCTTTAGGAGTAAATTCTACAAGATGCTGAGATTTTGTTTTGTTTTTTAATCTCATGTCTTCCACTGCCTTTTTCTCCTTTTGGCCTCCTGTTGCAGGCAGCATAGAGTTTGGGGTAGCCTTTGATGTCTGTAGCAACAGAGAAGATCTGACTGCCTAGCCAAAGAAGGAATGATCTGGAGAAAGGAGGGGAGAAAGTTGGCTAAAGCTAAACCCTCATCACTACCTGTTCTGAAATGAAGCAAGACAAAAGAACTTTATGGAGGTTTCCCCCCCCCCCCATAAGACAAAAACAAACCTGGAAACAAATAAGCAGTCTGGTTATTAAATTCTTAGATTTGAGGGCCAAAAGGCCTCTGAAGTCCAACTATTTATTTTTGTTTTATATGTTCAGTACTGCTTATTTTTCTTTTATGGATAATGAAAACCTAAAATAACACACATTACCCTTAATCATGTTTGTGCTACAGAAAAAAATAAGTCTCCTTGAAATACAAGCCTTTGATTCCATCATGCTCACAAAACACCACTTCTTGCCAATAGCTGGGTTGTTTTTCTTATCAAAGACCTGTTCGAGTTTGGGGATTTTTCCTTTGCTTTCTTTCCTGTCTCCCATTTTCTTCCCCTGTCCTTAGGATTTGAGATAGATCTGTGTAGAGAACAGCATGTCCCTCTCGCTTTCCAATCCTGCAGCAGGAAGGATGATCTGTCAGAGAGCTGCACACATGCAGACTGCTTACTAAACACCAGAACATGGGTATCACAGCTAGATCTATCCCAAATTCAATCTCCACAGCATTGCCAGGATGCTGGATAGTCCTTTGTCCCATCTCATGTGACATGGGGACATTCCTACAATGCTCATTCTCAAATATATGTTATAGATTACTAGGTAATTATTGCACTGGGATTAACCATGTGTAGTATCAATCATGTAATATCACATTCTGTGTGATGTAAACAAACAGAAACATCAAATATATTAAATAATGTCTTCAATGTTTTCTCGTAGTGTTGCATTGTCTTCAAACAATCTAAATGATTGCATTTTGTAACACACACTAATAAATACTTAAACAAATCCCTCATTAGACTGCATTTCTATATTTTCTTTCCTATACATTATATTAAAATGAATCCCTTTCTGTTTCCTAGTCATGTCTCAGGAAATCTGTGGTCTTACTTGTTATCAGGTAACAAACTCTTCTTTTCTGCTGTATTACTCCTTGATTCCTTATAGAGTCATGAGGCTACCTTAGGTAAAGGACAGTTATAGCCTTTTGAATTGGAAAATGACAGTGACGATGAGCTCCTGTGGCATTTGCTCTGAAGAAAGTTCTTCCTACATACTCCACGTACCTTTTCTCTGTGAACTCTCCCCTAAAACAGAAGCATTTCTTACTTTAACTGCACATTTATCTTAAAAGATTTATTTGTCTTCATTATTGGTCCTTAGCCACTATCTCTAATCACTCATGGACATATCTCAGAGTCCCCCAACACCAAAGAGATTGATACCATCTGTGCCTGGGAACGAACTTCTGAGAGCTCTGATAGACTCGGAAACATCTCATTAGATATTCTTCTTAGGGAAGTTTTTTTTCCTTTCTTTCAACATTCATTCACTCATTCATTAACTTTTGAGCTCATGTGGAGTCAAAGGACAATTTGCTAGAGTCTGTTTTCTTCTTGTCCCATGTGGGTTCTGGGACTTAAACTCAGACTTTTTAGTCTTGGCAGCAAGCCCCTTTACCCACTGAGCCATCTCTCTGGTGTGCTCACTCCTGTCTCACTCTTCCCCTTCCTTTGTCTGGTAGGAGACAATCACTATACTTGTCTGTTATTCATTTTTAGTAGTCAATGTCTTGGAGCTGTTGCAGATTTAAGCTAACTCGATAAGGTTCTTGCTTCAAATTTTTCCCATTTCCATAATTAATCCAGGCAATGATCATCATAATTATGTCTGAGGAGGCTTTCAAACTCCTAGTGTAATTTTCATTTCCCAATAGGCTGAAGAGTATTGAATATTTGTACTTTACAACACAAAAAGTCATGTTTATTTTCTCAAAGTTCTTGCTTCTAGGGAAATGCGTGAAAACACTTTAAAGTATTTATTTTAAAAGTACACAGCTGGGATACTCAAGAAATAAAGAAAAGTCTCCTGTTTGGCTTGGTGAAACCAAATTCAGAATTTTCTAGGGTAAGCTGCTCTTGAAGTTGAGTGTCCAGAGGACAAGTATTGATTTAAGAACAATGGGCTGTGTGTTTTTATAGGCTCAGAGAAGCTAGGCCTTGGGGGTAGTGTGGCATTCACTCGGAGTCACGACCCTTTAATGGGAACAATGGAGAAGTGAAAAAGGACAGATATAGAGCAGGTAACTAGAATTAAGAGCATGTGCTGGAATCAAAATTTCCTAACTCTATGACCACTTTAAACCCAAGCATAATCCTTCTACTGCTCTCTCTGTCTGTCTGTCTCTATCTATCTATCTATCTATCTATCTATCTATCTATCTATCTATCTATCTATCTTTCTCTATCTATCTATCTACCTGATGAATTAAGCTTGACTGAATGAAAACTTCTCAATAAGAATAAATATTTGAGCTTCTACCATTGATGCATAGCCCAGTGAGGGTGGATCTCAGACCACCTTCTAAATGTAGAATTGGAATCAGATCCAAAAGCTGTACTCAGGAACAGATGGAGGCCACTGCCGATCCTGGGGCCAAGTGAGTAAAATGTTCCAAACACCCAGACCCACTCTGCATTCTCTTGCTAAACAGTGACACACTCAGCATATGGCACCCTGGACACTGTGAAGTGTAGGATCATAGCCAAAGACAGATTTTGTCTAGTTTAAAAGAAAGGGGATAGTTTTAAGAATTTTGGGAGGTATCTTTGTGAAGCATATTTCCATGGGTTGAAAGAGCTACACAGCCCTGCCTACCTTTTCCCAATGAATAAGATACCTGGGTTAGTTAGGTGTGCAATGAAGCTCTAAAAGGCAGAGTTTGATCCACAACACTTTCTGAGCTTGAGGTAAATCCCCTAAGTTTCCACTGCCATGAGTCCCAAGGTGTATAGAGTGAGGAGTTTGCCTATTCTGGGGGTGAAAATCTCACATAACTAGAGAAGAGATACCAAATAATATGGCATGAACAAAGGTACATACTTTCGAGGACCAGTCATAGTTCACAAAAATAACAATGGTAGGAAAGTTCTACCACAACCTAATAGATATTCTTCTTTCTTTCCTGCTATCTGTGACTAATTCTACTGTAATTATTATTCTTTTGAGGAACATATCTCATTGGATTCTGCTATACTCGTAGACAGAAGCCTGGCGTAATCGCGATCAGAGAGGCTCCATCCAGCAACTAATGTAAATGGACATAGAGACTCACAGCCAAAGATTAGGCAAAACTCAGTGAACCCTGTGGAAAAAGGAGGAAGGGTGGTAGGAGTCTGGAGAGTCAAGGACACCACAGGAAAACTCACAGAATCAACAAACCTGAGCTCCTAGGGTCTCGCTGAGACTGAACTGACATCCAGGAAGCCTACATGGGTCTAACATAGGCCTTCTGCATATCTTATAGTTGTGTAGCTTGGTGTTTTCGTGAGACTCCTAATGGAGGGAGTGGGGCTATTTCTAACATTTTTGCCTGCTTTTGGGACCCTTGTCATCCTACTGAGTGCCCAGCCTTAATATGAGAGGAGATGCCTAGGCTTTTTTTTTTTTCAGTTTTTAATGCCATGTTTGGTTGTTATCTCTGGAAGGACTGCTCTTTTCTGAAGTAAACTAGAAGAGGAATGGATGCAGGGAGAGAGGAGTTGGAGGATGGAGAGGAGAAAGGGAATACTGTGGTCAGGATGTAATATATGAAAGATTAAATTAATAAAAAAAGTATACCTTCTGTATGTGACACTACTGTTTTATCCATTCTGGACTATACATTCCAGGAAAGAATAATATCTGTGTTTGCCAGGAACATGATTCTTCTGGATCCCACTGTTGAAGCTAGCATTACAACGTTTCTTCACTGTAGTTTGAAGATCTCTGACTTCAAAGGAGTCCCTGCACAGTTTCTGAATCAGCTATTTCCTACCTGAGGGACTAGAAGCTGGATACAGATGGCGACATTTGGCTTATATCATGAGAGGAAAATAGGGTTCTAATTGATCAGAGTATGAAAAAGAATTCCCTAGACTTCTGTCCCATTCAGCTAGCATGAATCAGTGACTGAAGAATCATTAGTGGTCGGATAATCACTACTCCAAGAAATGATGGGAGAATTTCCAAAGGAGGAAAATAAACTCCTGTAATAGAACAACATCTTTGTTTTGACTGCTTTGATTAGAGGATAATTGTTCCAAATAAGTTGGTCAACCTTTGCCCTGACAATCAAGAGAGTATTGTTGTCACAGAGCTGACACACTATAGCTCAGACCTGCGGTACACAGGCCTGTGAGAATGGGACTTTTCCAAGGAAACTGAGATAAAAGATCCATCAGTGATTTTTCTATTGCTGTGATGAATGCATGACCAAATCATCTTATAGATGAAATTTGATTTGGGCTGACAGGTCTAAATGATTGTATCCATGATGGCAGAGTAGAGGCATACAACCTGGAGCCAAGCCAAAAATTTACATCTTAAACCACCAGCAATCAGCCAAGAGAGAATTGGAAACACAGACAGTCTTTAAACTCTCAAAATCCACCCCTAGTGATAGGCTCTTCCAAGAAGGCCACACCTCCCAAACTTTTCAAACAGCACCACCAACTGGGGACCAAGGATTCAAACACTGAGCTTACAGGAGACATTCTCACTCAAACCATCACACATGAATAAAGCAAGTAACAATAATGCCAAAGAAGATTGTTAGCAGTGGAGCTTAGTGTTGTATTTGTTTAGGATTGGCTTAATATACTAGGCATGACATCTGAGAGTTAAACATAAAGGAAGAGGATCATTGAAAATTATTTTACTCACTAATAGAATTATCTATGTACTTGTTCTCATAATTCACATGGCATATTAAAACATTTGAATTCAAAATAACCCCACAAAATGGAACTTTATTAGTAAAGAGAAAAATTGTTCAAGGGGATGAATATCTATTCCTTTCAAAACACATTATCAAAATTAGCAGTGTTATGTTCTAGAATTTAGTACAAGCTGCACAGCATATGATCCTAGGATATCTTAATTATATTTGATATTTGAAAGAAAGAAATCTTTGTATTTTTTAATTTTATTTTTAATTTATTTTTTATACTCCACATTTTATTCCCCATACCCCCATCCACCCTCCAACTGCTCCACATCTCACACCTCCTCCCAACCCCACCCAGTCTCCATGTGGATGCCCCCAACCCCCACCCCACCTGACATCTAAACTCCCTGGGACCTCCAGTCTCTTGAGGGTTAGGTGCATCATCTCTGAATGAACACAGACCTGGAAGTCCTCTATTCTATGTGTGTTGCATTTTAATTTAAAACTCTCTTATATACACGCATAGTCAGATTGAGGAAAATAGGACAAATTTTGTTTTTTTGTTTGTAATATGAAACATAAAATTTTAAAGATACTTCTCCACTTGACAAAATACCATAGATATCATACAGATCCACTGGACTCTGATCTTCATATATAGCTACCAGACTTACTTGGGTTGAGAAATCTAAGAAATTGTGGTGAAATCAGCCTTATATAATATAATAGCAGAAAGAAAATCAGTAGAATGAACCTGGGAGGTCTTTTAAAAACTTAGAAATCAGACAAAAAAACAAGTAGAAACATGTAAGACTCACATTAATTGGAGGGGGCAGACATTACTCAATATCTTTCAAATGATGATGTTTCCTGAGACGAAAAAGAATATAGCTATCCATTAAGTGCCCCACGCTTTCCAGTTCTGCTCCATTTCTCACACCCACAAATATCCTAACTCATACAAAGATCCACATGGTAATGAAAAGAACCTTAAACATAGTATTTAATAGGGCCAGAATAGTAATATACACCTTTAATCCTAGTACTCTCGAGTCAAAGGTAGGTGTATCTCTTCCAGTTCTAGGTCAACCTGATCTATATCTCAAATTATAAGTCATGTAGGTCTACATAGTGAGAACTTATCTGAGAAGAAAATACTATTCAGTAAATTGTGGTTTGAAATAAAAAGTACTTAAAGTACTAGAATCACAAACTAAATAGATGATTTGAGGGGTTCCACAGAACATGGTATTTTCTTTCCAGTGAACTAGCATATCAAACCATGCGCTAGGCAAAAATCTCCAGGATGTCAGAAGAGTTGGGGGTTTGGGAAAACAGAAGACAGAATATCTGATCCATGCTCAGTATAAATTTTAAAAATTTATAAACTTTAAAAATAAACTTTACAAATGTAAAGTTTTAAATTTTATTTACTTGTGTGTGTGTGTGTGTGTGTGTGTGTGTGTGTGTGTTTACATGAAAGCTAGAGGTTATCTTCTCCGTTTGCTATCCACCTTACATTCTGTGACAGTCACTCACTATGCCTGAAGCTCATCATTTTACCATTTCAGAAAGATTGACGAGTCATAGAGTCCTACTGTGTGCCTGTGTACTGCACTCTCCTACCAACCAGCCAACCAGTGTTGGAGTTGCAATTATGTGCTGCCACATCCTGCTTCAACATCGATAGTAGAGAACTGAAATTGGGTCTTCATGCTTGCACAGCAAACATATTACTTACTGATTATTCATCTTCCCAGCTCTATCATGAAATAATGTTTTATGAAATACTAAAACTGTCAGGTACAGCAATGAACATTCTCTAGTTTCCTAGAATAGTATAATCTTATTGTCCATCAATAGTTCTGCATGAACAACCAGAAGGGGAAAATAACACTGCATTTAGCAACTAATTGCCTCTTCCCATTATGCCTAGGTGGGTTACAAAGTAATTTACTTTTTCTCTGTCCCTTAGTTTCTTTAGGCATGAACATGGAAAGCCTCCCTAGTAGGCTAGAAAGAGACTCAGATGAGGTATTACATGGAAGTTATATAGCACAGTGCTTAAAAGAGTCATTTGGCCATTATATAATCCTTCAGTGATCTAGATGACAATCAAATGATCCCTCAGTGAAAATCCAGTGTTCCTCACCCCTCTGAGGCAGCCACCATCATATGCCACATGAAACAAGATTATAGCAATCACCTTTTCCTTCAGGAAGCTTTAGGGTAAAAGGGAGTTTCCAAGGATTTAAATTTTCTTCCTGTCTCATATTCTTGCATTAAGTAGACAGGCTATACTGTCTATGCTAGACTTCACCTGGCTTGCCCTGGTGAGTAATCTAATCCTGCTTCCCTGAAACAGGCCACACCTAAAATTCTTAGAAGAAATTGTCATTTAGACAGCATATTAATTGCAGAAAATAAGTAGAGACATGGGACCCCGAAACAAAATGTCAAGATTTCTGCATTGTTACTCTTTCTCCAGTCCTTGTTTCCTTCCAACTGTGTCTACACTGCCTACAAACACATCTGTTGGGAGTCTATCTGTAACCAGATATGGCCAGAACACTCCACTGTATGATACTGACAGATTGAGACTCTTCTCCATTGTGATCTCTCTGTTCTTTCCATCAAATCTAACCCACAAGTAGGCCTTTGGTACATGTCTGCTCTCCCACTGTGAACAGAACACACTTCCAGCAGCAGTATCTGATCTCTGAATTTCTATGATTTTCTTTCGGGTAACACGTAAATGGAAAAAATATGTTTAATAGGAGGTTTCCAAATGCTAAGCAGAACATGTTAAATTGTTTCTCTCTCAGAATGTTATTTGTTTATTCTTCTTATGCAATTTATTTTCAGTCCCATCTTGCTCAATTCTTAATTGCTTTTTTTTAAAAAAAAAAAACTGTGCTCTGGACCATATCTAAATAATTAGAAAGTAAAGAATTTGAGGATATGTAGGGCCCATAAGTTAAATTTCTTACAATAGTCTGAACAGTCTACAGAATGCTATAGTACTTAGCAGAAGCTTAAAAACACTAGTTGGTAAACAACAGATGAGTAGAAAGTTCGAGTCTATTCACACTCTGCTTCCAGCTGACTGCAAATAAAATATCCAAGCTCAAAAGAATCAGGCAGGTACAGGAGCGGTTCATTTATTTATTTAATTTTTTAGAAAATAAGCCATTACGATCACATACTTCAAATACTCATTAATAAAACAATTTCAGTATATCAGCATACTGCTCCTTCAAGTATTTAGTATAATTTCCAATATCAGTTACAAAGTGATAAATAATCTAATTCTCGCCCTTAAGTTCTTGCTCTTACTCTCACCTCTTGCTCCCTCTTCTCCCCTTCCCCTCCCCCTCTCTCCATGTGGCCATGGCCAGTCTCTACTTTTTAACCTCTCTCTCTCTCTCTCTCTCTCCCTCTCCCTCTCCCTCTTCTATAATAAAGCCTTAAAACTAAAAAAAAAAAACAATCCAGATTATCTCAGACATAGGTATTTTTCTAATGCATAGAAGGGTGCTATTTCAGGCTTGACTTTAGTGTTGTCTCTATATGTGTTTGTTGATACTTACATATTGTAGTTGATCTGTTAGACCCAACAGAAAAATGTGTATTGTTGTTCAGCTGCATTTAGGATTTCTGTTCTACGTAAACAAAACCAGCCATTTCCTCCTTCCCATCCATTCATGCTGATACACTTTCTCCTTTTTTTTTTTCAGTCCTGGAAATACCCCTAAAGTAAGACTTACAACTCCATGAGGAATATGGTGTTGGGTAAAGAGGGTAGACTTGGCAGTGGTAGACACCAGTTGAATCCTCTAATTTCACTATGTTCCATATTCCTGAATAGGATGTGTTCCTTTTTATCTTTCCCCTTTAGCCTTCTTTAGCCTCCTCAAGGAAGGCTAAAATTTCCTTGCTTCACACTGGAGTTTCTTTCTTCCATAGGCTGTATCATGGAATTTATTTTTCAGATTTACTAAAAGGCTTATTGAGGTTTTGCTTGAAATTTTATTAATTGATATAATAATTTAGGTATTAACTCTTCTGACCTCTGATGCCTGACTTCTCTGTATTTATTCAGGCCTTCTTTTATGCCCTTCTTGTGAAATTTATATTTATATCTTATATTTGTGTTCAAAATTCTCAGATATTTTCTAGCTTTGTTTGCTATGAAAAAAATGACAATTTTATTCCTCCCTCTCCAAAACTTGTTATCTTTTTTTCTTACTATAATATTTGGCTCTGTAGCAACTGCTGAGAACAGAGTCTTTGTCTTACTTCTAAGCTTAGAAAGAAGCCTTTTTAATTGCTAAATACAACACCAGGATTATTCATGCCATACAGATGTCTTCTCTGATCAAGGAATCTACCTAATTTTCATAGTTTGCAAAAACATGTTGATTGACTATGAATGAATGAGTTGAATCTTACTAGTTACCTTTTTGTATTTGGGAGGGATCAAAATTATCTTTTACTGTTGCAGATCTAGTACAGTGAATGACATTAACACAATTTCTAATTTAAAGTATCCTCACATTCTTGTCATGAGCTCTGTCTGATTCTAATTTATTATATTAATTTCTCCCTTCTCTCATAACATTCATATGAAGTATGGGTTATGTGTTCCTTGATGGCTTGGTGAATTATGATTGCAAGCAGTCTGGTTTAAATGAATTTTTCAGTTAGTTGACTTTTAAGGGTTTGGATTTTGTCCTTAATGATTAAAAATTCTGAGATTTTTCTATTTCTAATTGAGTCATTTTCCGTTATTTCTATTTTTAAAGTGTATTGATATAAGGTAGCTCTTGGAATTCTCCTAAAAGTCTATTGTATAAGTAGTTATGATTCTTTATTCTGGGAACTATATCTATATTTCCTATTCCAATTCTGTAAAAATTACTTTTTAAATAATGAATAGATATTCAATATTTGGCTTTCTGTATGTTGATCACTAGTTTTTCTTTCCTACTCTTAGTAGGGTTTTACTTTTCTGTATATTTATTAAGTCATTTCTAGCAAATAAAAATTGCATATATTTAAAATATACAAATAAATACTTGTCCTTATTGTGTTGGGAAATAAAATAATACAAGTTAATTAGCATATCCACTACCCTCAGGCTCTCCCATTCTTTCCTTTCTGTCTCTGTCCCTCTCTGTCTCTGTGTCTCTCTCTGTCTCTGTCTTCCTTTCTACTTTCCAGAGTGTGTGTGTGTGTGTGTGTGTGTGTGTGTGTGTGTGTGTGTGTGTATGTGTATAAATGTGTGCTGAGAATACTTGGTATCTATGCTTTTAGCAAACCTCCTGTATACAGGGCAGTTATCCACCATAACCAACACTAAATTTTCTCTTCATTCGGTCCTAAGTATTTTCCTTGCAAAAATCAGAATTTTTCCCTCTGTACCCAGTCCTCTCCATTTCTTCTCCCCTGTCCTTTACTAATTATTCATAATATCCAAGACATAGTTTGTTTTCTCTCTATATATCTAACTTTGTGAGTTAACTGGTTTTCTAATAAATTCTTATTTTTCTTTTCTAACGTGCATAAAAGACTGAATTTCATGCTTAAAGACTAGTTTTGTTTAATAGAAGGAGTTTTGATATCCATCTTACTGATTACCACTTTTTGTTTGAACCAGGAAATATTGTAGATGTAGATAAAACATCCAGGAAATACGGGACACAATGAGAAGACCAAACCTAAGCATAATAGGTATAGAAGAGAGTGAAGACTTCCAGCTTTAGAGGGCCAGTAAATATCTTCAACAAAATTATAAAAGAAAACTTCCCTAACCTAAATAATGAGATGCCCATGAACATACAAGAAGCCTATAGAACTCCAAATAGACTGGACCAGAAAAGAAATTCCTCCCACTACATAATAGTCAAAACCCCAAATGCACAAAACAAAGAAAGAATATTAAAAGCAGTAAGGGAAAAAGGTCAAGTAACATACAAAGGCAGACCTATCAGAATTTCACCAGACTTCTCACCAGAGACTATGAAAGCCAGAAGATCATGGGTTGATGTCATACAAACCCTACAAGAACACAAATGCCAGCCCAGGCTACTATACCCAGCAAAACTCTCAATTGCCATAGATGAAGAAACCAAAGTATTCCATGACAAAAACAAATTTATACACTATGTGTCCACATATCCAGCCCTTCAAAGGATAGTAAAAGGAAAACTTCAACACAAGGAGGAAAACTGCATCTTAGAAAAAGCAAGAAAGTCATCTTGCAACAAAAGTAAAAGAAGATAGCCACATGAACAGAATTCCAACTCTAACAACAAAAAAACCAGGAAGCAACAATTACTTTTCCTTAATATCTATTAATATCAATGGACTCAATTACCCAATAGGAAGACATAGAATAACAGACTGATAGCATAAACAGGACCTAACATTTTGTTGCATACAGGAAACCCACCTGAGTGAAAAAGACAGACACTACCTCAGAATAAAAGGTGAAAAAACAATTTTCCAAGCAAACGGTCCCAAGAAACAAGCTGGAGTAGCCATTCTAATATCAAATAAAATTGACTTTCAACCTAAAGTGATCAAAAAAGATTAGGAGAGACATTTCATACTCATCAAAGTTAAAATCTACCAGGATGAACTCTAAGTTCTGAAACTCTATGCTCCACATGAAAGGGAATCTACATTCATAAAAGAAACTTTACTAAACCTTAAAGGACACATGGCAACACATACACAATAATAGCAGGAGATTTCAACATCCCACTCTCTGCAATGGACAGATCATGGAAACAGAAACTAAACAGACACAATGAGACTAACAGAAGCTATGAAATAGATGGATTTAATAGATATCTGTAGAACTTTTTATCCTAAAACAAAAGGATATACTTTCTCAGCGCATCATGGTACTTTCTCCAAAATTGACAAATCACACCTCAACAGATACAAGAAGATTGAAATAATTCCTTGCATCCTATCAGATCACCATGGACTAAGGTTGCTCCTCAATAACAACATAAACAATAGAAAGCCAAAATACACGTGGAAGCTTAACAATACTATACTCAGTATTAACTTGGTCAAGGAAGAAAGAAAGAAAGAAATTAAAGACTTTCTAGAGTTTAATGAAAATGAAACCACAACGTACCCAAACTTATGGGACACAATGAAAGGAGTCCTAAGAGGAAAACTAATAGCTTTAAGTGCCTCCAAAAGAAACTGGAGAGAGCATACATCAGCAATTTAACAGCACAACTGAAAGCTCTAGAACAAAAAGAAGCAAATTCACCCAAGAGGAGTCAAAGGCAGGAAGTAATCAAACTCGGGGATAAAAATCAACCAAATGGAAACAAAAAGAACTATAAAAAGAATCAACCAAACCAGGAGCTGGTTCTTTGAGAAAATCAACAAAATAGACAAACCCTTAGCTAGAGTAGCTAGAGGGCACAGAGACAGTATCCTAATTAACAAGATAAGAAATTAAAAAAGAGACATAACAACAGACACTGAGGGCATCCAAAAAATCATGAGATCTTACTACAAAAGCCTAAGCTCAACAAAACTGGAAAACCTGGATGAAATGGACAGTTTTCTAGACAGATACCAGGTACCAAAGTTAAATCAAGATCAGATAAACGATCTAAACAGTCCCATATCTGCTAATGAACTAGAATCAGTCATTAATAGTGTCCCAAACAAACAAACAAACAAAAAAGCCCAGGACCAGAATGGGTTTAGTGCAGAGTTTTATCAAACCTTCAAAGGAGACCTAATACCCAAACTCCTCAAACTATTCCACAAATCAGAAACAGAAAGTACTCTACCCAATTCATTCTGTAAAGCCACAACTACTCTTATTCCTAAACCACACAAAGACCTAACAAAGAAAGAAAACTTCAGACCAATTTCCCTTATGAATATTGATGCAAAAATACTCAGTAAAATTCTTGCAAACCAAATTCAAGAACACATCAAAATAATCATCCATCATGATCAAGTAGGCTTCAGCCCAGGGATGCAGGGATGGTTCAATATACGGAAATCCATCAACGTAATTCACTACATAAACAAACTCAAAGAAAAAAAAACATATGATCCTCTCATTAGATGCTTACAAAGCATTTGACAAAATCCAACACACCTTCCTGATAAAAGTCTTTGAAAGATCAAGAATTCAAAGCCCATACCTAAACATCATAAAAGCAATATAGAGCAAACCAGTAGCCAACTTCAAACTAAATGGAGAGAAACTTGAAGTAATCCCACTAAAATTAGGGACTAGAGAACACTGCCACTTTCTCCCCATCTATTCAATATTATACTTGAAGTCCTAGCCAGAGCAATTAGACAACAAAAGGACATCAAAGGGATACAAATTGGAAAGGAAGAAGTCAAATTATCAGTATTTGCTGATGATATTATAGTATATTTAAGTGAACCCAAATATTCTACCAGAGAGCTCCTAAACCTGATAAAATACTTTAGCAGAGTATTTGGATATAAAACTAACTTAAGCAAATCACTGGCCTTTCTTTACACAAAGGATAAGCAGGCTGAGAAAGAAATTAGGGAAACAACACCCCTCACAATAGTCACAAATAATATAAAATACCTTAGTGTGACTCTAACTAAGCAAGTAAAATATATGTATGACAAGAACTTCAAGCATCTGAAGAAGGAAATTGAAGAAGATCTCAGAAGATGGAAAGATCTCCCATGCCCGTGGATTGGCAGGATTAGTATTGTAAAAATGGTCATCTTGCCGAAAGCAATCTACAGATTCAATGCAATCCCCATCAAAATTCCAACTTAATTCTTCACAGACTTAGGAAGAGCAATTTGCAAATTCATCTGGAATAACAAAAAACCCAGGATAGCAAAAACTATTCTCAACAATAAAAGAAATTCTGGTGGAATCACCATCCCAGACCTTAAGCTGTACTACAGAGCAATTGTGATAAAAACTGCATGGTATTGGTACAGTGACAGGCAGGTAGATCAATGGAACTGAATTGAAGACCCAGAAATGAACCCATGCACCTATGGTCACTTAATCTTTGACAAAGGAGCTAAAACCATCCAGTGGAAAACAGACAGCATTTTCAACAGATGGTGCTGTCTCAACTGGCAGTTAGCATGTAGAAGAATGCAAATTGATCCATTCCTAACTCCTTGTACAAAGCTCAAGTTCAAGTGGATCAAGGACCTCCACATAAAACAAGATACACTGAAACTAATAGAAAAGAAAGTGGGGAAGAGCCTTGAGCACATGGGCACAGGGGAAAATTTCCTGAACAGAACACCAATAGCTTATTCTCTAGGATCAAGAATTGACAAATGGGACCTCTTAAAATTACAAAGCTTCTGTAAGACAAAAGACACTGTCAATAGGACAAAATGGCAACTAACAAATTG
>NW_022196914.1:1091795-1130020 GCF_008632895.1 Mastomys coucha | reverse complement strand
CAATATATACAAAGAACTCAAAAAGTTAGACTCCAGAGAACAAAATTGCCCTACTAAAAAATGGGGTACAGAGCTAAACAAAGAATTCTCAACTGATAAATACCGAATGGCTGAGAAGCATCTAAAGAAATGTTCAACATCCTTAGTCATCAGGGAAATACAAATTAAAACCACCCTGAGATTCCACCTCACACAGAATGGCTAAGATAAAAAACTCAGGAGACAGCAGATGCTGGAGAGGTTGTAGAAAAAGAGGAACACTCCTTTATTGCTGGTGGGAATGCAAGCTGGTACAACCACTCTGGAAATCAGTTTGGCGGTTCCTCCAGAAATTGGACATAGTACTAGCAGAGGACCCAGCTATACCACTCCTGGGCATATACCCAGAAGATGCTCCAACATGTAATAAGGACACATGTTCCACTATGTTCATAGCAGCCTTATTTATAATAGCCAGAAACTGGAAACAACCCAGATGTCCCTCAACAGAGGAATGGATACAGAAAATGTGGTACATCTATACAATGGAGTACTGCTCAGTTATTAAAAACAAGGAATTTATGAAATTCTTAGGAAATGGATGGATCTGGAGAATATCGTCCTGAGTGAGGTAACCCAATCACAAAAGAACACACATGGTATGTACTCTCTGATAAGTGAATATTAGCCCAGAAGATCGGAATACACAAAGTACAATACACAAACCATAAGAAATTCATGAAGAAGGAAGACCGAAGTGTGGATACATTGTTCCTTCTTAAAAGGGGGAACAAAATACCCACGGAAGGAGTTGCAGAGAAAAAGTATGGAGCAGCGACTAAAGGAAGGACAATCCAGAGACTGTTCCACCTGGGAATCCTTCCCATATTCAGACATCAAATCCAGACACTATTGTGGATGCCAGCAAGTGCTGGCTGACAGGAGCCTGATATAGCTGTCTCCTGAGAGGCTCTAACATTACCCAACTAAAACAGAAGTAGAGGCTCACAGCCATACATCGGACTGAACACAGAGTCCCCAATGAAGGAGCTAGAGGAAAGACCCAAGGAGCTGAAGGGTTTGCAGCCCCTTAGGACGAACAACAATATGAACTAACTAGTACCCTCAGAGCTCCTAGGGACTAAACCACCAACCAAAGAGTACACATGGTGGGACTAATGGCTCCAGCAGCGTGTGTATAGCAGAGGATGGCCTAGTCGGTCATCAATGGAAGGAGAGACCCTTGTCCCTGCGAAGGTTCTATGCCTCAGTGTAGGGGGATGCCAGGGCCAGGAAATGGGAGAGGGTGGGTTGGTGAGCAGGGAGAGGGGAGAAGGAACAGGGAACAGGTTCTTTTTTTTTTTTTTTGAGTGAGAACTGGGAAAGGAGCTATTATATGATGTAAACAAAGAAAATATCTAATAAAAAATAAAAAAAATAAGTCATAATGCCAGAAAGTCTGCTTGGAAACAGTCTTTCCTAGAAATTGGTGAATAAACTAGGGTAAAACAAGGACAATATCAATGAATATGTTAAGATGGAAGGGGGAAATTTTCGTGAGACCTTCACCACCAGACAACAAAACACAAGAAACTCTTGACAGTTGCAAGAAGGAAAATTAGCCTCTCCCATGGATGACCCCCTTTATTAGTTGTCCAATATAGAGTGGTCAGCCTTGAAACAATATATATGTATATGTATACATATATTTGTGTGATATATAATAACAAAAATGGACTCAGCAGAATCTATGTCTGTACATTTGTGTATATGCATATATGTATTTATAACAAAGAACAAGAAGCTATCAACTTGAGAATACGGTATGGGAGGAGTTTAAAGGAGAATAACTGAGAAGTCAGAGGAAGGAATGAGAAAGAAGTTATACAATCCTATTTCAATTAAAAACAAAAATAAATAAGAATAGGGTTCATTTCAAAGTTATGTACTCTGTGGGTTTGGACACAGGATGACTGATGCAACAGTGTTAATAGGAATTCCACTGCTCCAAGAAACTTGTATTTCCAAAACAGCTGTATCATTGTGCATCTTTAATGGATGAAAGACAGCTGTGCTGAATCTGTGCCTCTCCCAGCAGTGGCCTCAGAGGTGGGTGCAGGTACTTTGTAGTTGCTTTAGTTGATACTTCCCTGATGATAAATGGTGGAGAACATCCTCCCATGTTCTTAGTTGCCGTCTGTCTTTGGTGAGTGATACACAGACACACACACACACACACACACACACACACACACACACACACACACACATGCACATACATCTTTGGGCTATCTTTACTACTAGTTTGCTTAATTGTATTTTAATTATGTTTTTATTGCAGCAGGTTTAGATTTGTTCTTCCTGTCTGTGTCTTTCATTTTCATACATCTCCATTGTATCTCATTGTATTCTCAGCCTTTTATTTCTTAACCATGTTGCTTTATTTCCCTCTTCTCCTTCTGATTTACAAGTCACAAATTTTGTTTCTATTTAATAATTTGTCAATCAAAATTTAACATGCTTAATTTTTTAAGAATCCCATTGATATTCTTCCCTTGAATAACATAATGATATTAGAAAACTGATCGTTGAAACTGAGATGACTGAAGGAGCAAGAGCCCTTGCTGTGACAGTTAGAGGATCTCAGTTCAGGTCCCCCGGATGCAGGCAGAGCCACAAGTACTTATAATCGCAGTGTTGGAGAGAGGGGGTTTGTGCCATGTGAGAGAGGCCTATGCTGGCTTACTCAGGGAGCACACTGGCTAGTCAGCAAAGCCAGTATAACAAGCATGCCTTATAAAAGAGACAGGGACAGGGGAAAAGATGTGACATCTTCCTCTGGGTTCTGCATACAGGCTTGGCATGCACACACTCATATACCATCCCCTCACACACAGACACACAGACACACACACACACACACACAATGTCCTGTTCCACCTTGCAAGGTGTTCTTGTCTAGACTTTCAGTCCCACCCTCTCTTTATAAAAAAATTTCTCCTCCCAAATCATTATCTCTACTAGGGTTTGCAGTTCATGCTCATTTAGATGTTTGTGTGTGCTCATTAATTTCTTTGCTTACCATTTTTTGTTGTCCTAAACATGTTTTGCTCTATAAATACTCACTAAACAATAATTCAATTGTGTAAAGAACTTTAGGATGACTATTTTTAGTGTCCATATTTTGAAGATGCATTTCACTCTTGTCATTAGATACTTAAGAATTCTGATAATATTATTTTTTATAAAGCATCAATGTTTGCTTTTTGTTGTTATTAATACCAATGCCTTTGTTCCCTAATTACTTTTTAATAAATTTCCATGTGGATACATTTTTCTATTTCCTTCTTAGGACTCATAGGAGCACTTCAAAAATAAAGACTTATCAAATCTGTAAAATATCAGTGTGATGATTTCTTTTTATGTCTTTTATTTCCTATCTTGTCTAATTTTTTTTCTGGAATTTTCACTAGGTTTAACTTGGGTTTTCTTAACCTAGACTGTGTTGCTTGGCCTTTTTGTTCTGTAGCAATCTCTTTCTTTTTTATTACAAACTTGTTAGTGGTCCAGGTTCTTTTTCCTAATTCATAGCATTTCTTCAGCTGCTTCTAACCTGGTATTTACCCACTCACTGAATTTTCAGTTCGGGGAAGATGACTCCTCTATGTATGGAAGCTTCTGTATATTTTCCATATTGTACTTACCCTCTGCTACTTTGCTCTTTCCCTCAGCATCTAAACTTTATTTTCTTTTTTCTTTTTCATTTAATTTTGTTTATTCACAGAAGACTAGGAATATCATTATAGAAAACTGAGATGTGGAAAGTTACTTAAGAAATAAAATTCATACAAGACAGAGTGATATCTCTTAAAGAGGTCCTGTATATAGAGGATATCTAAAGATAGCATGGTTTTTTTTTTTTGATTTAAGTTTTATTGCCTTATGATGAGAAAAGATACATGATTTCAATTTATCTGAATTTGTTAACATTTTAAAACATATTTCAAGTAAATAGAAATAAATCACATTCTTGTTTCCCTTTTGTACCCCAATTCTCCTCCCAGAGAATCCCCTTCAATACCTACAATACCTTTTTTTGTCATTCTTTAACATTTATAGAATATTATAACAATAAAAATGAGATATTATAAAAGTTGTTTGATATAAAACAACTATCAATTTAAGTCTTATGTAGATGTTAGTCTACAGCAATAATGAAAATACATACGTTTTCCTCAATATAAATTTTAAATAACTCCAAACTGTATATTTTATACAAACTGAATATATTAACTGTATATTTTAAAATAATACATCACTACTAGTATTTTTAAATGAACACACATATATATATATATATATATATATATATATATATAAAGTCTTTTTGTTTGTTTGTTTTGTATTTAGTAGAGCTTAAATCCTGGCTCTTATTATGGTACAAGGCCAAAATAAAAACAATTTTCAGACATTGGATTTCATTGTAATAAGGCTGTACTTCAATGACCCTCATATCACCAAAGGATTTTACCTCCAACGTAGCTAAGCTGAGAGTTGACAGTTCTGTTGCACCAAGGAATGAATTGTAGGCACGATTTTTGGATACAGACTTCCTGCTATGGTCAAAGCTATTTGACTTGAGTGAGTGACTTTATTCTCAGCCCACAGAGAACAGGTTACATTAATTTAAGAAATGATGTATGTATTAAGATGGTCTATCCATAAAGTCATTCACCAACTATTTCAATGAACAATGATTCTGCTTGGAGGGTGGCACAGACATTAGGTGAGTGTAAGAATCTCGTTCATAGCCGGGCGGTGGTGGCGCACGCCTTTAGTCCCAGCACTTGGGAGGCAGAGGCAGGCGGATTTCTGAGTTCGAGGCCAGCCTGGTCTACAGAGTGAGCTCCAGGACAGCCAGGGCTATACAGAGAAACCTTGTCTCGAAAAACCAAAAAAAAAAAAAAAAAGAATCTCGTTCATTGGCTCTGATAATTTGGAAAAGCATTCATTCATCTCAGAGAAAGAGTAACTTATAAAGTCCTCTTTTTGAAACTTGATACAATAGTTACAAATATCAAGCAAAACATTCAGTCTCCCTCTTTGTTTTTCTCTTACAAGCCACCTGCCAAGTTAATTATCTACCTTTCTTTTGGGTATATAAATACGTAAGCTGTTCTGAAAACTATAGTATAGCGTAAAAACACGAAATAAACAATGATACTAAAAGAGAGGCTGAGATAGGAGAAGCAAAATTTCAAGACCATTATGTGTTACACAGCAAGACACTGTCACGTACAAACAAGCAGAAAGTGTATATGGATTGTATAATATTGGACCTATTTCTCCAATTACCAAATTAAAGAGACCATTGGATGACAACAAATTTCTAATTCCTCATAATTTTGGATTTCAATTGATTAGGATATGTTGGTAATATTAATTTTCATATTAAGATATTAGGAAAAAGTAATTGTACTTCCTGTTGTTTTTGTTGTAAGAGGTGGAATTAGGTTTGTGTGGGTTTGTTGAAAGATTATTTCCTTGATTCTTCTAGGGTGTAGTTTTGCTCCTCATGTTGGTGTTTTCCGTCTAATATCCTTTGTAGGGTTGGAATTGTGGAAAGATATTATGTAAATTTCATTTTGTTATGGAATATCTTGTTTTCTCCATCTATGGTAATTGAGAGTTTTGCTGGGTATAGTAGCCTGGGCTGGCATTTGTGTTCTTGTAGGGTCTGTATGACATCTGCCCAGGATCTTCTAGCTTTCATAGTCTCTGATGAGAAGTCTGGTGTAATTTTGATAGGCCTGCCTTTATATGTTACTTGACCTTTTTCCTTTACTGATTTTAAAATTCTTTCTTTGTTTAGTGCTTTTGTGTTTTGATTATTATGTGATGGGAGGAATTTCTTTTCTGGCCCAGTCTATTTGGAGTTCTATAGGCTTCTTGTATGTTCATGGGCATCTCTTTCTTTAGGTTAGGGAAGTTTTCTTCTATAATTTTGTTGAAGATATTTACTGGCCCATTACATTGGGAATCTTCACACTCTTCTATACCTATTATCCTTAGGTTTGGTTTTCTCATTGTGTCCTGGATTTCCAGGATGTTTTGGGGTAGGAGTTTTTTGCTTTTTGCATTTTCTTTGACTGTTGTGTCAATGTTTTCTATGGTGTCTTCTGCCCCTGAGATTCTCTCTTCTGTCTCTTGTATTCTGATGGTGATGTTTGCATCTAGGACTCCTGATTTCTTTCTTATGTTTTCTATCTCCAGAGTTGTCTCTCTTTCTGATTTCTTTATTGTGTAGTTCCTTAAATGATTTTTGTGTTTCCTCTTTAAGGGCTTCTAGCTGTTTACCTGTATTGTCCTGTATTTCTTTGAGGGAGTTATTTATGTTTTTCTTAAAGTCTTGTATTATCATGAAGATGATGATACATCATGAGACATTTTAGTTCTGAATCTTGCTTTTCTGGTGTGATGGTGTGTCCAGGACTTGCTATGGTTGGAGAATTGGGTTCTGATGATACCAAGTAACCTTGGTTTGTGTTGCTTATTTTATTACACTTGCTCCCCTCCCCCTGCCCACTGCCATCTGATTATCTCTAGTGCTACCTGCCCTTGCTAAATCTGACTGGAGCCTGTCCTTCTTGTGATCCTGGTTGTGTCAGAATTCCTCAGAGTCAAGCTGTCTCTGGGATACTGTGATTCTGGGATCCTGTGATCTTGGGCTTGTTAGAGGGCCTGGGAGTGGAGCTTCCTCTGGGTGTTGTGGGACTGGCTGCTGAGTTTGAGCCCAAGGTCTGCTCAGTGCTCTGGCCAGCCCAGACAGACTGGAAACAACCAGATCCACTGGGCTGATAGAATTCCTGTGTACCTGGGTCCTACAGTTCACAGCTGCTCCCAGTGTTGGGACAGACATGTCCTCCTCACCTCTGATCCTCTGATCCTGGGCTTATCAGAGTGCCTGGGAGGGTAGCCACTTCTGGATGGAGGGGACTGGCTGCAAAATTTGAGCCCAAGGTCTGCTTAGGACACTGGCCCAGACAGACCGGAAGGAAACAGTGTCATTGAGCTGGCGGAGTTCCTGTGTGCCTGGGTCCTGCTGGTCCCAGTTACTCCCAGTGTTGGGACAGATGTGTCCTCCTCACTTCTGATTCTGGGCTAACTTTATTTTCATTTAGTAACTTTATGTTGTGTAAAATTCTCTTTCAGGTGATTTGTCTTCTAACTCAAATTTTATGAAAGATCATTCTGTAGTCACACGTGTATCGGCTATCTCATAAATGTAGAGGATAAGGTCTAAGTGAGTTTCAGGGATTTGTATTAGGGAGTCATTTTGATTAAGCATTCTTCTTCCTAAGAACACTTTGATTCCATTTCCAAAGGTAGGGTTTTTAAATATCCTCAAATAGTTTGATATTTCTTCATCCACCCACTCATCCCAATAGTACCATACATATTGAAAAAATGTTTTTGCTAATCTATCAGCATAGGGTTGAAATACACTTAGCAAGCACATGCTCTGACAACATTGAAAGCACATGAGAAACATTTTAAAAGAATTCATTAATACCCAGAGCATAAAGGCTGAAGATGTAACTCAATTGTACAGTGCTCGCCTTGCTTATGCAAGACAGTGAATTTGACCCTCAACATCCTCAAAACAAATAAATATAAATATCTTACCTCTTTCCCAAGCCACATGGTGAATACTGCTTCCTTTATGTTAGGATATTGGCCAATCAACAGGAGATTGGAGATCTAAATGCAATATGTCTACCTTCTGTGATATCTCTTTCAACCAATATACTGATAGAACTCAATCTACTATCAATATATTAAAACTTTAAGCTTTATTTTTCTCCCTATAATGTTTCACAAAATATTCGCACTTACACTGAGGCCTCTACTGGCTTTCAGATCCCATTTTGTCCCTAAAACAAAAGAATTCCTGCATCTTTTTCCATAGAACTATTGGATATTAACAAACTTTGGAAAAAATGAGAATCTACCTTTAACACATGTGCCCACTGCTGAGTCTACCGGACTCTAACAGGAAGCATCAAATCCATATGTTCACTACTATCCTTGGTTAAACTCAGTAAATTATTGAAGGGAATAAAGAAAAGAACAATAAGGAACATGAAAGAGAGATTTATGAGGAAGCAGGTAGGTGACAGTGGATAGTATGCACGTGAAATTGTCTAAAAATGAATTGTAATTAAAAATTAAAAACTACTGCAGTCAGAGGAGCCTTTTGTCCTATGACAAGTAAAGCTCCTGTAAGTCAGATGAAGCTGAAAACTAGGAGGACAAAAGTTGCATTGCTACTGAGGAAGGAAATAATTAATGTAACATCTGGAATCATTTACTGTAGAAAGTACTTGGAGGGAGAGCCAGGTGGAAAGGAGGAGAGAAGACAAGACGGAGAAGAAAGGAGGGGGAGGAAAGCAAGAAGACAAGAAGAAGGAGCTAATGAAATTCTGTCACATTTCCTTTGCAATGTGCCTGGTTTGAGGGAATTGGAAAGTTCTGTTAAACAGGATATATAGAAAATGACTTAAAGTACTCCCCGTGGCTTTGTATCTTACAGAGCTTAGATTTCCATGTTGGGCTCCAAATCAACATGACCTCAAGTAATAAAAAATGGCACAGGTCAGCCAGGTAGTGGTGGCACATGCCTTTAATCTCAGCACTTGGGAGGCAGAGGCAGGCAGATTTCTGAGTTCAAGGTCAGCCTGGCCTATATTGTGAGTCCCAGGACAGCCAGGGCTATACAGAGAAACTCTGTCTTGAAAAACAAATAAACAAAAAAATTAAAACAACAAAACAAAACAAAACAAAACAAAACAAAAACAGAAAAAGAAAAAAAAAAGAAAAAAGGGCACAGGTTAGTTTTGGAATGGATGCTATGCATATGTGGGTGCTTTAGGAAATAAATGTCCTTTTAACAAAAACAAACAAGGAAATGCCATAGAAAATAGGTTTAAAAAAAGAACAGATAGAATTTATATTTGAAACTATGAGAGAACCTCTGCTCACACCCAAACAGCTGAAACCTATAAAATTATGTGGAGATTTCTGATCAGTTATAGTTCTAAATTGTGTTTGATATTCTCATATATTTCAGTAGGAGAGCACTTGCCAGGCATATGCAAAGTTCTGAGTTACACTTCATAAGTACCCAGGAAGATATTATTATCCAGAAAGAGCTAAGTATAAATATAATATCAAACATTAAAATATATTTAGCTTTCCACCATTGTTTGTGATATTAATTACATTCATACCTATATGTGAAAGGAGTGTGAAATAAATATTACAGATGTGCTTAATGTCAGCTAGAGAATATGTCTTGCCAAGATCTAAAACACACAGGAAGACTATAGAGTCACATCAACTAGATTTGAATCTCTGTTTTCCTACTTGCTAGATGAGCAAGCTTGAGCAAATTGTGCATTGTCTCTGTACTCTACCTCCCTCACACGGTAAAAATAAAACAATTTACCTCCCACAATTCTTAGTATATAAAAGAGTCGCATTTTTAAGGCATATATAAATGCCATTTAAATGTAAGTACATACATAAAGCTTCTTAATCAGCTCTCATGGGCGAATAAAAACCTCACAAAGATGGACAACATAAGAGTATAAAACCAAAGATGTAGAATCAGAAATAGTTGCCATGTCTGTAGTTTTCTAGGTAAAGTATATAAACAACAATAACTTCATCTATTCAAAATTGCTGCAGTTAAAACATGAAAAATAAATAAACAAATAAATACATAATTGCCCATCTTCAGCTCATTCTGGCTTGTAGTAGGGAGGATTCAGGACAAACACACAAGATCTCTTTGTGGTTGAGTTTTGGTTTGTTGCTGTTGTTGTTGATGATGATTTTGTTGTTGATGTTGATGTTGGTGGTGCAATTTGCTCTATTTTATGTGTGTGGATTTTTATGTGCATGCATGTCTATATACACCTGGTGTCTTCTAAAGCTGAGGAAGGCATTGGCTCCCCTGAAACTGGAGGCACAGACAGTTGAGGAGTGCCATGAAGATATTGGGAACTTCCAGATGCTCAGAAAGACCAGCCAGATTTCTTAACTGCTAAGACATATCTCCGGCCCATGGTTAAATTTTCATTTGCATCTTTGCATAGCTCTCTTCTGGTGCAGATTTAAGATGACAGGTGAAGATAGAATACTTTGGCATGATGTGTACTGACTGAAGAAGAAAATCACTAACTGAGTTGTTCTTGCCTTCATTTCTTCCTGGATACCTTCAAGAGAAACAGTAGGACTCTCCAAATTGAGAACATAAATTACTGAAAGAATATTTTAGAAATGAAATATTTAACATAAAATCACATTTAAAAACATAATGCTAGGGCTGGAGATTTGGCTCTGCAATTCAGAGAATTTGTTCCACATTCAAAAAGATTGTAGTTCACCCCCCAATGCCTGTTATTTAGCCATGTGGCAAGCACACACTTGTAACTCTAACTCTGAAGGATCCAACACTCTTCTCTGACCTTCACACCCAACAGTACATGCAACACACACACACACACACACACATATACATACACACACACACACACACACACACACACACACACACACTCACACAACAGACACACAGGGGCACACTCACACAGATACATAGGCCCAAAACAGACAAACAGACACACACATGGGCACACAGTAAATAAAACAAACATTTACAAAATTATTGCTGTAAATATTTAAAATAGGTCAGTAACACTAATAGGTGAAATATTGATACTTCAGACATGTACTGTCCCAACCCACCAATATACTTCCATCTCTTGCTTGCCAAACTGACTCGGGGATCAACTTTTTCCTCAGTTTTGTGATTACCATCAAAAATCAAATGGTATTCATCTAGAAACATCTAAGAAGCATTCTCTACTGAAGCACTCATTATAAAATGAGCAAGAGATACTGGCTAATACACAATATTCTAGTGATAGATAGGAGGTAAACCATGACAATTTCCTGGACTGGGATCTTTTGTATCAGGTTTGGTTTTCTTGTTAAAGCTTTTATTTAATTGAAAGTAAAATGGTTACAGATTGAACTGCTGGTCTATTCTCTGGTAGAGAAGTGAGAAACAGTGATATTTATGTGCCCTTCTCTAACTGTATGCTACATGTGTGCCACAGTATATGGGAAATTGTGTAGGTAAAAAAGCACACTTTGTACAAAAATTTCTTGATCCAAGACTTTAAAATTCTTATATTGTACTTAGTTTTGACTTTGGCATTAACTTACAAGTTTATTAAAACTACACAATTACTGTCATGATGAAATTTATCTTAAATTTCATGGCACAGTAAATCACTTTATAGAGTTCTAGAAGTTACACAAACACACATTATAAGGAAAACATTCCCTAGATGTTACAGTAAATGGCTTCCTATCTATCTATATATTATACCTCTTTGTTCTTCATTCAAATGGAAAAAAAAAAGAACAAAATTATTTTCTTTCTTTGGTTTTTCCAGAACAAATGTGGACTATTTTCCATTAAAACCCACAGAGAGAAGTAACCATTGAGCAAACTGTCTTGCTATAAATCTCTGATGGAGACAAGACATTTGAGTGTAAAAAGCACTTAATTTTAGAATTCAGATAGCAATCTTTAGACATGTAGGAAAGCAGTAGCATTATGATTACATCTTACTCTCTCACAACTGGTCCATGAAGGATAGGGGAAAGAGTACAGGTACAGAGAGAACATAAGAGAATTTTGCTCTCTTGTAGATACACTATCATTTCTAAATATTGTGTCCACAGATCAGGAGCCCAGCTTTCCATATTTCTCTGCCTTTAGTTGCTGCAAAATATTTAGCATTCTAGTACAAATTTCAGGAGTCCTCCTGGCTATTTTAGGCTTGGTCTTCCTACTGTGTAATTCAACATACATAATCATATATAAAATCATCATTCTTATGCCAAAAGTAGAGGGACTATTTTCTAAATGAACCAATTATGAAATTCTAGTAAGTGTTTCAGACCTGGGAAACTTTCACTTCTTTAGATGATGCTGTGTTCTGATGTCCAGCATGGATTTGCTCTACAAATTAACAAAACAAGAAGGGAATAGAATCGGAAGATAGCAAAGAAGGGAAGAGAGAGAAAAGATGCATTGAGTAAAGGTTAATTGTTCTTTATTATTTGTTAGAATCCTAAATTTTATTACAGACTGAGCCTTAAGAAATAACATTGAGCTCCTTCCACCTGGTCCTTTCTGCTGGGCACAGTGCTAGCCACTCTGCTCCCATGAAGACACTATATTCTGAGCCATCCCAGAAGTCAGGCAACTGACACCACAGCTTGAGGCATCCCAGGAGCTCCTCCATACACAGGGCAACTGAGTAAGAAACAACACAGTCTGAAGACCTCCTGGGGCTCTGTTGTATGCAGGGCAACTGACCCAACAGACTGAAAGCTTCCTAGAGTTCTGCTGCACACAGAGAAACAGAAACCACAGTCCATAAGGCTCCTGGAGAACATCTTCACACAGGATAACAGCCTGACTGCTCCTCTGAAGACCCAACAGTTTGAAGGCCTCCCAGAAGAACTACTGCAGCCAGGACAACAGATCAGCAGCTTCTCTGGCACTCTGAAGAGCCCCCAGTTGGAAGGCCCCACAGGTGGTCTGCTACAGCCAGGGCCACAGGCCTGCCAGGAGAAGTAAAGCAACCCAGGGACAAAAGAGGCACACTCAATACAAAATCACCCAGACCAGGAAATACCAGGGATAACCAGATGGCAAGAGGCAACAGAAAGATCATTAACAACAGAAGTCAATATACATGGGCATCATTAGAACCCAGTTCTCCCACCACAGCAAGCCCTGAATGCACTAACACACCTGAAAATCAGGAAACTGATGTAAAATCCTATCTCATGAAGATAATAGAGTCCTTTAAGGAGGGTATAAATAACTCACTGAATGAAACACAGGAAAATACAGGTAAACAGGCAGAAGCCCTTAAGGAGAAAAAAAATAAATTCCCTAGAGAAATACAGGAAAACACAATCAAACAGATGAAGGAATTGAATAAAGCAGTCCAAGACCTAAAAGTGGCAGTATAAATAATAAAGAAAACACAAAAGGAGGCAAACCTGGAAATGGAAAACCTAGGAAAGAGGTCGGGAATTACAAATGTAAGTATCACCAACAGAGAACAAGAGATAGGCAAGAGAATCTCAGGTGTAGAAGATACTGTAAAAGAGATTGACACAACTGTCAAAGAAAATTAAAAATGTAAAACACTCCTAATCCAAAGCATCCAGGAAATTCAGGACACAATGAAAAGACCAAATCTAAAAATAATTGGAATAGAGGAGAATGAAGATTCCCAGCTTCAAGTCTGCAATGGTCCAGCACCCAGTTAAGTCCCTCATGGTGGGATAGAATTGCCAAGTAAATGAAAAAGAACAGGGAAAAAATCTATATATTTTTCACATAATACAACTAACAGATGGGGAAAGCACATAGTAAATGAATTGTTTGCCTCAATACCTGAGCTTTACTGCCTTTAATAATTCACTGGGCTGACCTGCTTGCAGGTTGACTTCACACTGCATTGCTTCTCTTCCTGTGAAGAAGGCACAGGAGGGTCTTCTTCCAGGCTCAGTCACTTTGACTCACCTTGCTTTCTGCCCAGATAATTCAAAGATGTCACAGGAAGAGCTTGATCTTATTTTCAAGGTCCTGGGCAGTGCATTAGTGCTGAAGGGGAGCTCAGAGTGTGGCAGCCAGCAGCTCTTTGCAGCTGACCTTCATGGAGTCCCATTTTCTGCACTGTAAGGTGGCATGTGTGGTGTGGATTCTCTGCCTCTGTGGCTGTTTCTCTACTCTAATAAGACCAGGCTGCATACTGGGCTGTTATTTATCACCCAGATATTCTTGGACAAATCTTGATGCCTAACACCCTCCGAGCCTCTATCTCAAGGAATAATAATCACGCTGACCTCACCATTTATATGATGATGATTTGACTGTAAGTCTGTAACGATTGTCCCTGAAATATGTTAAGTGTACATTTAATGATCTCCATTCTTCTAACCACTTGGCATCCAAACGCTGCTGAAGAAAAAGCCAGAAAAACACTAACAGTGGTTTTTTGACGACCCCCTCCCCAAGTATCCCACTTAATAACTGCTAAAATGCCCCTTAGTCCAGTCTCCTATAGGAGCATCCTGATTAATTTCTCAGTAACCCCTGGAAGTTTTATAGATTTTTCCATGTTTGTACTGGCACAAGGGAATAAAGACCTGAGCTCTCTTGGTGTTAAAGTATTTCTTCTGTTATTGACTCACAAAGATGACACTAGAAACAGGATCATAAAGTGCGAATCCCAAGAACAAATAAAGGAGCCTGACTATAACCTCAACCATCTCAGCTGATATAATCAGCACCTGCAGTCAGTAGAAGGGATTGTTATACATTAAGACCTCATGAATCAGTTCTTTAAGTGCACAGAAACAAAGCCATAAAATGACTCTTCTCCCTTGAGCTAATACAATTTTCCTTCATCCTCTAATCTCTGTCTCTCAAATGCTTCAGGGGAGAAAGGCAAAAAACAGTGGGCTAGTCATATAATTGTGACATGGAACTAATGAGAGCCAATGCATTGGAGGATGTTAACAGGGGTGGGTAAGCATCAAAAATGCATTCGCAAAAGCCACATTCATGGCCTCCCATTGGGATGCACGGGGGGAGGGGGGCGTGGGGGACTGGGAAATGTGCCGGGAGTAAGTGATAAAGATACTGGAGGTTTCATGTCCAAAGCAGCAAAGAGTTATGGCTCTTGACTTTTCTTTGCTTGCTTCCATTGCCCATGTTGGCTTTTACTCATGCTGGTGTATTTCAAACCTAGGCTTGAATTCTGCAAGATATTTTGAGTAATTCTCTTTACAACTCATTTATTTATCACTTTACCCATCAAATGCTGACTGAAATAATCTATGTGCTTTGGATGCTTTACTTGCTGCTGGCAGTAAGATGGCTGTCAGAGGAAAACCTGCTCCTTGGTGGAAGATGAGATGAACATTGGTTACGGATAACTGCTTATAGCAAAAGGATGTAAACTAGAGTTTGAGAAGGGGCAGAGATCTGGGCTGTGACAGACAATTCTACTCTCCATTTTCTTCCCTAAGTTGCATGCTTTTGCTTAGAGCACTATAAACACAGAGGTCATACAGCCATTGCTGCCATATGCAATCTTTAGAATAGGGACATGACTGGTGTGGTGATTTATAGGATATCAAGAATATGAGGTTATCAGGAAAAAAATTTGGTCTAAACTTGAGGATGTTGATAGCTGATAATAGCATACTAGAAAATAGGTGGCAGGCATTGTGCTGAAAATCAGGAGATAGGTTAGTAAGCACTTGGGTAAAATTAAAACTCGTTCAACTGTGTGAGGTAAGGAATAGCTACAGGAGGCTGTTGCCTGGAGTTGCTGTTAGCATGAAGAGGGGAGGACCAGTCAAACAAGGTAGGAAGGTACAGGCCAGGAGAAGGATCTAAAGTTTTGGTATATGAGGTAAAAGGAATCAAATGACTTTCCCCTCTTGATGGTACACATGAGCATATACGTCTTACAGTAAGGTAAAAAGGAAAAGCAAAGAGAGGGTGAAAATTACACGTGTTGACACCTTTCAGGGAACTTGTCTGCTTGTATCACGTGAAGACAAAATGTGCAAATGATTTTTAAACAGTGTCATGCTGAGAGTGTGGTTCATGCTTATAATCTGCATTCATCATTTTTTATATGTCATTGGAATTTCTCCAATTCAATGTACAGTGCTCCAGTCATTCTGTGAAGTTGATAGATGTGCCTGTGTTGATGTTTTGCACATTATATAGTGGTAAATAATATTTCTCAGGTTTGGGCTGTTACCTGAAATCTTATACTAAACATTCTAAATGGATTATAAGTGTGAAAAAAACAGTTAACAGTCCTTTGAAACCTAAGATAAGCTCTGGATTTTGCCAGCTGACAGTTATTATCCATTACATGTTGCTTTCATGGCTACTGTTTGGTGGGGGGCAGGTATACATATATAGGTATGCTAAGATGTCAATGGCTCTGAAGATAAAGATTTGGGTTCAAGTCTCTGTTCTTGACTTAAATCATCTTTAAAAGTCTACCCCAATCTCTTTAATGCTAATCTGTGGAGACAAGAGGGGAAGGCATTTTAGATTAGAAAGAACTTCTAAACGTACTAGTTCTCATGAAGTAGGAAATAATAATTGAAAAAAAAAAGAGTTCTATTGTCAAAATGTTTAGAATGCTGGAATTAAGATTCATGAAGACTAAAGATGCTAAACTTCTGATGAGAAATAGGTGAAAAAGGAAACTCCCCCAGGAGGATGCAGGATCCAATACTCAGCGTCATATTAAGCATGACGCTCCTTATCTTTAAAGTCATTATGTGCTCCCTGCTGGATGGATGGATGGTGGCTCTGCATCTGACAGCTGAGCCTACCTGTGAACACCTGTGAGGAGTGCATGTCATGTCTGTTCTGCATAGGTAGCATCCATTCTGAATAGATGACTTGTACACGTTTTGAATTCTATGCTTGTTTAGATTCATGACTGTCAACCCTGAAAGATATCATGGTAATTAACATAGCAATTTCTATGATAGGTGTCAGTGAATGCCATCCTTGTAAATATTTGCTAATGCCAAGCAATGCAGTAGTGTTTAAAGCAGTGGAGTCCTTTATGAAATCCAGTAAAGTTCAGAACTTCTTACTATGTGATCTTTTAAGAGGTAGTTAATGTCTAAGCCTGGGTTGTCTCATCTCTAAGCAGACACCTCTGAGATAAAGTACACCCACAAGGTTAGATCAGAGTTTACTACTTAATGTGCTCCACGAATGCTAGCTATTGCTATTCTTAAAGCATCTGGCAAGTTCTCAGCACTCTGTATAATTGCATCGGAGATATTTCACTAAAACAATCCCCACAGCTACACCTTTCAAATAGAACCCACCATGTTACAAAAACCCAGTCTTGCACAATCACCACTACTGAGCACAGGACATTAGATCCAAAGCTTGAAAAAATAATTAAATAATATAAAACATTTCCCCAGGCCCATGGACTGCTGTGCACAGATAGCCTCTGTCAGCATCGAGTTTTCAAAAGTAAACTTAAACTATTAAGGCTTATCAAGCCTGAACAGTCAAGTTCAACCAGCAGAACTCAAGTAAAAAGACTGCGTTGCACATTTGCAATTCTAGAACTCTTAACAGCAGCATGGGGAGCAGGTGGGCATAGGTCAGCAAGCCTGGAATACGCCGTTCAGCACAAACAACAAAGTCCAGACTTACCAAAGGTAGATAACAAGAAGAGACCCCTGAAAGTTGTCCCCTGACCTTAGTCCTAAAAAGAAAATCTACCTGTTAAATTCCACTAAAGATCATTTTTTAAAAATCATGTCTTCTATTGATAGAAGGCATCTAGAAAAGACTATAGCAAGTGAATTTCCTGGAGATGGCCCACAGTTCTGCATGACTCTAATGGGCACACTCTGGAAAGGCACAACCATAGAGACTTCATCCTAGGTTTGTTTCCTGCTGCTGAAATGCCTTTCCTACCATTATTACATACCTTAAAGATTTCAGAGCATCAGCCCACCCTATGAGTAAATTTCTTGCAGATCAACATGAAGATGAACTTTCATGTATTAATGCTATTTAGATGAATTAATGCCTTTAAAACATTCCTGATAATTGAAATAATTTTTAGTAGAAAGTTTAAGGAGATGGTTTCATATATTTTGCCAAAAAGATATAATAAGGTTAGAATCAAGAATAGAATGTGCCCCACACCTCATAAAATAGTAAGTAAAGGCTGCACAATAAGGAATGCAATGAGCTTTCATAAACTGCACTAAGAAGAAAAATAGGCTTGGGGCAGATTTGTGATCAAGAAAAAACATTCATTCTAGGTCAGGTCCAAGGATGAGGACACAGGTATGCACTATGATAAATCAAGGCTTTGTAAAACTTTTGCTTTGAACTTATAATGAGCTTATACAGTGAACATTGCTTTCAACTTACCATTGACATCCTTCTGTAACTCCCTTTTTGTGTAACATTTTATCTTTGAGAAAATTTTATAAGGAACTTTTGTCTAACAAGTTATAAAAAGGCCAAGGGAAGAAATAAAGTGTAGCTACTCGGGCTCTGCTCCATTCACCAAATGTATATATGTATATATGTCTGTCTATCAATATATTTGTACATACATAAGTATGTAGGTATGTGTGCATGTATGTAAGTGTACATGTGCACTTGTGAAATTGATAAATCAGGTGGGTGAGCCCAACCAGTGTGTGTGTGTGTGTGTGTGTGTGTGTGTGTGTGTATGCGTGTGTGTGAAAACTTTCTTTTCCTTTCTCTGTGAAACTGTCAAAAGTCATCAACTTTTGGGCCCAGGGAGTACTAGTTAAATTGCTGATAGCTTCTGAACCCCAGAACAATGAAAGTTAAATTATCAGAAGCCACCAACTTCTGGACCCCAAGACAGTGAGAGTTATATTGTCAGAAGCCATTAGCTTCTGGCTCTTAGAACAGTAAGAGAGAGTTACAAGGCCAGAGGTTATCAGCCTTTGTCTTTCCTCCAATGCTGTCTCCTACCTCAGTATTCAACAATGTAGGGCTGGACCCCAGCATTCTATATTTTCAATTACTCAGTATAATCTAGAGAAAGTATCTATTGAAAAGGATATATCTCCCTGATTATCTTTAATATCTCATTTACTTATACATAACATGGACTAACCTTTTTACAAGATCCTGGTAAATAATGAAAATAAGTAAACTCTTGTCTTAAACATTATCTCTCTCCCCTTCAAATTTTCAAAGTTCTGTTTCCACCCTTTTACTTCACATATTTATACTAGTAGAAAATTTAAAACAAGTAAAATGGAATCCATCACCCTTTGGTGAGGAATCTTAGTAGGAGCACCATGAGACAGAGCTATACATGAAAGTAATAGAGTGTGGGATATTGAGACATCATGCCTGTTCAAATGGCTGGGGATTTGCATGAACCCATGGACAGGTCAGAGAGAGGCTATGGTTGCAATAATCTCCCAGTTAAATGATGATTTATATAGCAAATAAATACTGTAAATAAATAAATCCACTATAGATATAACTTCAGGAAATATTAAGTATTTGAGAATACTGATGTGACAGACTCTCACTGGTAATTGTGAAGAAGACCAGAAGTAAAGGTGACATGTTAGTGGCAACTGGACAGCAGAAAAGCAATCATAGGTGTGATTGTCTCTGGGCTACATTCTTGAACCACACACAGCAAACTCATGGGCCTTGTAATTAAAAAAAAGAGAGATTGGTAAGTTAAAGAAATAAAAACAAGCCATTGTGGCCAAACCCATGTGGTAACAGAATTGTCATTGACCAGTTAGATTTCCTTTCTCACTTTTAAAACAAAAGAATTTTATTTAAGAGTTAGGTACACAAAAAATGGGACTTTATTCAAGAATCAGGAACATTTATCAGAGATCTTAGATCAAGAGAATGACATAATCTGATTTGTCTTCCCAAAAATCCTTTGACAGAGTGTATATTATGAGACATGCAGAATGGATGAAAAGATTAACAGATTTGGCAAAACTCCAATTTTGTCTTATTCCTGGACACAGGTTGTCCAGGTTGCTTTCCAGTCTCACTTGTAGCCATAACATAGTGTTTGTCATTTGAATGTGAGAAAGTAACTGATGCAATTTCTTCTACATTTTTTTTGAAAGAAATACCTCACCTCACTGAGATCTTTGATTACTAATTTTTCCTTTTTCCTGAAGTTGGCTATAAAGGTGGTCATTACAGAAATTGTTACTAAAATGCTGTGTGTGGAACTCAGCTGCTACCAGTTTAAAATATTCATATCATACTTTTATGTCAGAGGGAAATTAAATTACTCACTTTCAAGAATGATTGACTTTCTTTGTTTCAACAGTATGATAAGTTTTTCTTAATTATGAAAATGCTGTGAACAGAACATATAATATATAAGAATACAGTCTTTTTACTAGACAAGCCCAAAGTTGCTAACTTAGGCAATGTCTTAGTCACTGTTCTATTGTTGTGAAGAGACACCATGACCAGGCATCTCTTATGATAGAAAGCACTTAATTGTTTGGAGATTAATTACAGTTTTAGATTAGTCCAATATCATTGTGGCAAGAAGCATGGTGGCAGGCAGACATGGGGCTGAGAGTGTACAATTTATATCCTGAACCTCAACAAGCAGGCAGGCAGGCAGGCAGACAGAGGTGGGTTGAGGACAGGGAAGGAGGGAAGGAGAGAAAGAGAGGAGGGGAAAGGAGGAGGGGGAGAGGATGAGAAGGAGGGAGAGAGAGAGAGAGACAGAGACAGAGACAGAGAGACAGTGACAGTGAGAGACAGAGAGATGAAGACAGACAGAGAGAGATTGGCTGGGCTTGGCATGAACTTTTGAAACCCCAAAACCCACTTCTAGTGATTCACCTCCTCCAACAAGGACCCACCTTGAAATCCTTCCCAAACAGTTTTACTCACTGGTGAATAAACATATAAATATATGAGCCTATGGGAGCCCTCATTCAAACTACCACGGGTAAGTATTAGTACTAAATCTACAATAAAGATAAAGACAAGATCTTTACGAGCTATCTTTGCCATCTGAAATCAGAACATAATGACAACTAAATGTTTCCCTTTCAAAACAAAGTTTGATATTAACCTCTATGCCTATCAAACTATGTTTATCAAGGTAAATTTTGAGGTTGTTAATTTTCATGTTTTACTATAGGAAAGGGACTGTTTTTAGCCCTCATCTGACAAAAACTAGAACTATTGGTGGTTTGAGGTAGTTGTTAGATAACTTCCCTGAAATTATATTTTTATACAAAGGAGACAAATGTTCTTTACTTCCCATGAACTGTGCAAAGCATTCTTCCATGTCATACAAGAATCACAAGTGAAAATTTGCTCATAAGTAATCAATCACCGATGAAGCTGATCAATTGATTGTTCCTATTTTTAACTGTGGCAAAGACTACTATTTTCCTATCTAATCTTATTTTTTTCCTTTCCAAATTAATAGAGGACCATCAATTTTTAAGATGGAATATTCTAGTTAAGGACTAAGTAACACTTATAGGTGGGCACTGCTGTGTGAAATGTTCCACTCAATAAGTTATCTGTTGACTGAATATTTTAAGAGATATCATTCTAAATCCTTCAGGAAGTTATCTGATGGAAGAATACCTTCCCTTATTGTTTGGAATGAAATCGCAGTATCTGGTGAAGTGAACTTGATAGATACCATGTACTAAGAATACCAAAATATCAAGAAGAAATTTTGGTATCTGAAGTTACCATAGAGATAACATTCAAGACCTCTCTGTACATTTTTTAGGTGTGAGGAAAAAATGTGTTTTTTAATTTAGATTTTTCCTGGTAATATGTAATAAAACTTAATCACAATATCCCCTATCTTAAAACTTAATTTTAAGATACCAGTATCTTAAGATTGCTTTAACTTGTTTATTGGGAATTTGCCAAGTACTAGCTTTTTACTGACAGCCCTCTCTGTTAGGTCGTTTCTTTTCATATAGTCACTCAAGCTAACTGGCAATATAAAAACTAGAAAATAACAAGTAAGTCTCCTTAATAATAAGAGGGCCCAGTGGGAAGAAATATTTGACAAGTCTGATTATCTGAGTTTAATGCTTGGCACCCATATATTGGAAGAAGATAACATATTGAAACATGTTATCTGACTTCTACATGTGTTCTACTGCAAATGTGTGCACTTGTGCACATTTGTACATATGTGCACACACAATACACATAACAAAATGGAAAAACTAATGGCAACCATGTTTGAGTTCATGTCAATGATGTCACACTCAGCAGAACTGAGATTTTCTTCTGGAGCTTGTCTGGACTTCCATAACCCATATCTGAGATGTGTAGAGAGAAAAGAATCGAGAGACTACCTTATTGACTAGAGACATGGCTGTGTGTCCTTTTGGAAAGGACACCAGTTCTCATTCCAGTACTCATGCTGGGTAGCTCATGATGACCTGTAACTCTAACACCTGAGGATCATATTCTCTCTTCTGGACTCCTGTGCACCCCCATTCATCTCTCTCTCTCTCTCTCTCTCTCTCTCTCTCACACACACACACACACACACACACACACACACACACACACATCACTACCACCACCACCATCAACAACAACAACACACATGCATGTGTCTAAATAAATTAATACTTTTAAAGAATACCTTAAAAGTGTTCAACATTTTTTTTGTCCAGGGTATCAAATCTTTATAGAGACTGGTAATGTGTAGAGGAAAGTGAAGATTGCTCTGTTTTGGGCACTTTTGTAAAAAATTGTATGACCATAGTTATGTGTATTTATATCTGTGCCCTTGATTTTATTCCATAGTCACTGAATAACCCCATACCTTTGAGTAACTATATGGGCATCGCAATTTGTTTCGGTGAGTTATTTATTTATTTTTTAATGAAGTTGTGAGGAAGATGGGACATGGGATACGGACATGAGAAAAGTCAAGAGGAGCAATAAGGAGTGAATGCTACCAAAATATAGTATATGAAATTATACAATGATTAGTTAAAATATTACATTAAAAACAACATAACTATGTTCATCTAATTTTTTACAAAGATGCTGAGAATACAATTTGGAGAAAAAAATACTCTCTTTAATAAACAGTGATGGAAAATTTGGATACCTACATAAAGAATAATGAAACAAGGTCCTTATCTCTTACCCTGCATAAGTCAACTTAAAATGTATCAAAAACCTCAGCATAATCCTTAAAACTCTGAAACCATTACAGGAAAAGTAGTGGAACAGTTCAAAATATAGCAAAGAAGAGGACTTTCTGAAGAGAACCCAGTCACTTCAGAAATAAATAAAATGGATATATCAGCTCTTATGAAAGAAGAAAGAAACAATTGAGTGAAATGACAGCCTACAGAATGGGAGAAATCTTTTGCTAGCTCTACATCTGTCAGGGGACAGATATCAAGAATAAATAAAGAACTGAGACCCTAAACCACAAGAAAACAAACGAGCCAGTTATTAAATGATCTGATGAAGGGAACAGGCAGTTTTCAAAAGAGGAAATACAGATGGCCAGGAAACGCATGATGAGATGTTGAACTTTGCTAGCTATCAGAGAAATGCAATCAAAATGAAATTGCATGTTTACCTTGATGCCATTCAAGATGTCATGAAACAAGTAAACAAAGGTAAATAAAGGTAAGAAAGGCTGGTGAAAATTAAAAGAAAATCCTTAAACATTCCTGGTTATGGTGTAAACTAGTTCAATCTCTATGTAAACCCATGTGATATGTTAAAACTAAAAGCTATGAACTGAACAGGTTGTATTTATATATTATGTATGTATGTATGTGTATATGTATGTATATGTATGCATGAAACAACAAAGAAATAAAGGCCGTGAATATGAGAGAGTGTAAGGGGATGCATGGGAAGGCTTAGATGGAAAAAATGGAATGAATTACTTTTGATGTAATTATATTTTAATTTCAAAAAATACTTTTAAAAAATAAAAGAAAAACTCAAAATAGGTCTATCTTACATAGTTTTACCACTACTGGATATTTACCCAAATCATTCTGGTTTAAAAGATTACAGATATTTGCAGTCCATGTTTATTGCAATACTGTTCACAATAGCTAAGACATGGGAACCAACCTAGGTGTCCAACAACAGGAAAATGGTTAAGAAAAGTTAATCTATTTAAACCAATTTTATTTTTTTGTCATAAAGATGAATGAAATCATTTCATCTACATGGAAATGGATGCAACTGGGGACAACTGCATTAAACAAATTAAGCCTGTCTCAGAAAGAAAAACAGTGTGGTTTATTTAACTTGTGGCTCCTAGACTTTAAATAGTCATGTAGAATCAATCCTGTGTGCATGTAGTAATGTCAGGAGACATGAAGTGTCTAGTAGAATAAAGGAAGCTAAAGAGAGGTGGGAGAACATGAAAAGGGAGTGTCGGAAGGCCTGAAGGGATATTCTCAGTGCCCAGTGTGTATATACAAGAGAAATTTAAATTCCTTTCATTGTAGTATTAAAGAGAGGTTGAAAACTTTACATTAAAACGTGTTCCAACATAGAAATGTTTAAACATGTGTATATTAATCCTGATAATGAGTTAGACAAAAATCCATATTAACTTACAATAAAGAATTTGAACTCAAGAAAATGAAGATGACCAAAACAATCTTATGTAAGAACTTCCAAAGAAGGATAGGGATTCAAGGAGAATTTGATTTTCAAAGAACACATCTTTACTTATGTTATGAATGAAGCAAATCACAGTTATTCCTTATACACTGAGTAGTTCATTGAAGACTGAATGAACAGTGCAGTAAAATTATACAAACATGTGGTTACTTATAAATGATATGAAGAGAATGTATGTGGCCCTAATAAGATAATAATTTAAATAGTAATTTTGGAAACTATGGCAAGAAGATGCCTTACTTCTTTTAAAGTTAGCTCATGCACATTTTATACTACATTTATTATATATATTGCTATATATAGTTTATATTTTGATACAAATAATATCCATAATATGTTAATGGGCATAATATAATTTCAATAAGTGTCTGAAATTCTTTGGGCCAAAAGTATTTCCAACTTAACATTTTTCAAATTGGTACTGTGTAACATTTCTGTCAACAATAGGGTCAAAACGCAGTGCATGACCCTGTTAGATTACAATGAAGCTGAAAAACCTCCTTTTATTCAGTGATGACAGAGCTTTTGAAATATTACTATTGATACTGACCATGATGCTGCATTAGATGTTTACTATTCTTAACTGTATCACTTCAGAGAGCACTTCTACTTATTTAAAAAAAAAACAGTTTACTAGCAAAGAATAAGATGTGTTATGCAGCCTTACATGACATATGTCTCTTGAGTGTCCTGAATGTACCAAGAGGCCATATCAAGTTAATTGATCCATGTAAGTGTGCAGTATAATGTGCTCAATAATGATGGTGACTAATAACCTGTCTCTCTTAATGCATCAATATCTCAGTACAGGTGATGCAGGACTTCAGAGAAGTATCTTAGGGAACGACAACTTATGCTTCACACGCACTTAGTCTGAAAGTAATTTCATGAAGTGTTTTTAGAGATCTTGTGCATGAATTGTTTCATGGTGTGGGATTTTCCACTTGTGAAACACCTTGGTGTTTGAAAGACTTCAGATTTTATAACACATTGGACATCCTATTTTCAGATTGGGGATGCCCAATGTACAGTTTGACATATACAAGCAGTTGCCCCAGAGAATGAGATTAAGCATTCACTGGTACTCACTGTATGGAATAGAGGGACAGAACAACAATGCAGACACTTGACCAGCATGTTGGAGAGAACACTCAATCTGAGGGAAGATATCTGAATTAAGGCTTCTCCTTAAAGATAAGCAATATATCGATAGAACCAAACCATTACCATTTGACCAGCATTTTACAGCACGTTGGATGAAGTACAGACAAATTAAAACCAGAAAAAGATATCAGGGCAGTCTGTAATTGTGGCAAACAAACAAATAAATAAATAAATAAATAAATAACACACTTGTCTGAGAATTCATCAGTATTACATAGCATCATTAAGATTTATTTTTAGCCCTATTCTGGTTGGATAATGTTCCCAAGCTATGATGACATCTCATGAGTGTGTATTATCTTTTCATACCATTAGCTGGAGCACTCCTGAAATGTCAAATTCAAAGAAGTGCAAAATAATCTTTGGATAAACTTTCTTCTTGAGTTATTTTACTTGTGTCTAAGCCAATGTTTCCACTTAAGTTTTACCCAATAACTTTAATTGGAGGTGAACTGTGATGGCAATTACTATATAATATTTATACACAGTACACAGTAGGTTACTTATCTGTTATTTTAAATGTGCCTCCTAGCTGAGCATTGGTTTCTCCCTCAGATTACAGTTTATTTTCACATATGTCCCCAAATGTCTGAAATGTCTTTCTTAAATTTTAATACTATGCATGCATGTATGTATGTATGTATGTATGTATGTATGCATGTATGTATGTTTTATGTAGGGTGCATTTGGAAGCACACATACATGCCACAGCTATCCATATCAAGGTCAGAAGGCAGTTTGCAGGAGCGGGTTCTCTCCTTCCACTTTACAGTTTCTATGGACTGCTCCCAGAACTTGGTTGTAAGCACCTTTACCTATTAAGTTATATTGCCAGCTCCTCAATCTTTCTTAGGAATAATGATGTTATAGCCAATTATATCTCTGCATGGAAGGATAGAGTCAAAGAAAGAATTTCTAATTTTACTTTATTGGGAATATCAGGGAAAAACAGAGTCACATTTTTGCTTTAGTGTGGATAGACTAAACTAGTCTCATCTAGTGCATCTCAGGTGGTATCAGTCAATGTTTTTTACCTAGTAGTAACATCAACTTTGCCTACTAAGAATGACATATGTATCTATAATTGAACCAAATTCCTCTTGATGAACTATAAGCCTATGGTAGTTTGTATGACAGTGTCCCTCATTGGCTCAAGTATTTAAGCACTTGGTCCCCAGCTGGTCCCACTGTTTGAGGAGATGATGTGGCCTTGCTGGAGGAAGCCATTAACTGGAGGCAGGCAGGCTTTGAAAGTTTATAGCCTTACCCACTACTAGTTCACTCTGTCTATTTGTCAGATGCATTGCTTTTAATTCTCAATATCTGTAGAATTAGATAAATATCCTTAATGATTTGATATTACCTTAGGTACAATTTTAGGATTATCTTAGCTATCTTAGGGTACTTAATGATTAATCTAATCTGTAATTCTAATTCTTATCCTTAATTCTAACCCTTAGTCAGTGAAGCCGAGCCACATAGACTAATGCAGAAAGATACATCTCAAGGAGCACTTCTGTAGCTGCATGTGATAATACAAATTAGCAAAGACCAGCTCCACGTAAACCATAGAAGCAAAACTCCATAGATTATGCGTAAAAGAAATTACTCCTCAAAAAGTTGTGCCAATGTTATTTATGAGATTTTACATTATGGTGGCATACAGTAAGCTCCTTAGCAGGATTTGCTTTTACTATAAATTTTATTTTGGCAAAAATTAGTGTGCTTTGGGGTGTTGTTCTGTTTTAAAGAAGAAAAACCCAGGAAGAATAATTGGCTTATGTTCATGAAGTGAAAGGGAGAGCTTATTTGATGAACTTTTGTCAACACACAGCTGGAAACAATGTGTGAATATGTAAATATACCCTCTGGAAGTATCTCCAGAAAAATTCATCACTAATGTGACTCTAAATCCACTGCCCTGAGCAGAAATATGTTTTTTTATATAAAAGTTCTGAGCAGAGTCTACATGGAGGAAGGTCGATTTTGATTTGTGGCTTTGAAGATCCTGTCAACTGAATTTATAACAAGGTCTGTTTATTGCATTACAGGGAATAATTCCTGGTGACGAACTATTTTCAAGGACCAATTTATTATATCCAGCATTGAGGCTCTCTCACTATGAAGGGCACATAAGTCAGACCCTCCTGACTCTCACAACATGAATTATGCTGATGGGGATGTGTGTATGCCACTGTCACACAGGGAGAGACAAAGCAAAACTAAGCCAATGCCTTAAAGGTATGTCAGCATATAGAACATTCAGAGAAAGAAATATGCACACCTTCCAGACTTCTGTGGGAACATCACAATCTGCCACCCAGGCTCCTCATTTGGAAACAGATTCTAAAAATATCTGAAATGGGGTCATCATAGTCTTCTCTGAGGAAGATCAAAGAAATAAAATTACCAAAAAGGTGAAATGTATGTAGCACCAGATTCAGTGAGTAGAAGGATAAGAAGTAGACATTACAACCCAGAATGATCCCAGAATGAATGTCTCCATGAGTGAAGAGGGAGTGGCATTATTGGGTTCCTTCCTGTCAGTAAACGGACATGTAGAAGCCATTGCAAGGTCTCATTGGCTTTGGAAGACAGATTGACTGTCAATCATATTCAGACCGAAGTATTAACAGGTAATGGAAGGTATGGCTTTTATCCAGCTGGCTGTTCACTTAAAAATTGATTAGGTGGTTATGTGACTTGATTCCTCACCTCCAAAAAATACCTTCATGAGGATGCTTCCTACTAACAAAATGGAGCCTGTGTAAAAATCTCCATGGAAAGAATAAGTGCTCATTTTGACTGAATAAGCTTTTCCATTTGGAAACCAATCTTCTGTATAAATGCTAAATTAACTATATAATTTCTTTAGTGTGAATGTTGTTGGGGCTACATTGTAGGGGTGCTGTAAAAACTGTTCAATACTGGAAAAAGCTATTAATGCTCAGAAATAACTTCCACCTACGTGCCACCCATGCCCAAACACTCTTATGCAATGGTTGTGTGTCTGGGGGTGGAGGTCAGAAAACTTCATGCAGGTTGGCTTAGAAATTAGGCTAGAGAATGGTTCCATTAACCTTTGGTGCTTGTAAAACTCTCACCTACTTCCTAGTTCATGTCTGATTATGAATCAATTTGGTTGTGTGAATAGAGCTGTTGCCCTTTTCTTCTCATTGCTAAGCAATAACAAGTTACCAGAAAAGCAGGCTATGAAAAAGATGGTTGTTACCTAGTGTTAAAGATTCAATGGTGATTGAAGTGAATGAAGAAAATTAATTTGGGCAAAAAAAAAAAAGACAAGGGCAAAATATCTTTAAAAGCAAAGGGCAAGCATCCAGGTAATGTTTTCCTTATCAGCTATCTGTGTTATATCATTTTCAGGGTCCTAAAGCTAGTTAGATTCTGGGAGGGGATGGAAGGAAAGAAAAGCATAGTGCAGGGTATTGAGAATATTCTTAGAGACCTTGTTTAAGGGTAGCACAATGGAATTAAGAATCAGCTCCTTGGAATACATATGATTTGAATAGCCTCTTTTTCTAAACCATGTGAGTGGTCCTGCTTAGGGAAATTTTGAATGGAATCACCACCATTAAAGGGCAAAGGGGTACTGAAATGGACTAAAGGCCAGAGCAGAAGAAAGCCATAACATTTCTCTCTGCAAACAGACCTGAAAATATGTCGGCACAAAGCTATAATTTCTTCTCATATCTGCTTAGGTAAGGCTGACAAATAAAGCTAGAGTAAACCTCCAAACCTGGGAGGAGAGCAGTTATCTCATTAAGGCAAAGCCCATTAACTTGCCTGCATCATGTGGCTGCCTGCTGTGCTATGAATACATTAAGGGGAGATTCAGAGCATTTTTCCTGTTCTTGGTTGATGTGCTCTTAACCTATGCAAATGCCACTGATCATTCATACACCAAAACAAAGAAGGACAAAGAAGGACAAAGAGGGATGTTTGTCCTCAGGCCCCAGTGCATCTCTAACCAAGGTCATAAAGGATGGAGCATGGGTGTTCGTGGGTCCCATTTTTCAGCAGCTTCAGGTCCATAACTGACATCAAAGACTCTGAGGGCTCAATGCATAGTCAAGGTGCTCTTCAGTGGAACCCATTTTCCCTGACTGATTCAAGTTTTAGAAAAACCTGATAAAAAAAAAAAAGGAGAAAAGGTCACCTGACTATGAACAAGATGAGGCTACAGGCAAACTCAGAACACATTGACTTTGTAGAACCTTCTAGCTCTCCTCATTCCTAACAGGCAGGCCACTTAAAAAAAGAAAAGAAAAAAACTATTGTTCTTTGACAATTCCTTGGGAATTGATGACCAAAAACTAATAGAGAAACTGGATAGGGTTTGAGAGTCAGACAAAAATCATAGAACTTCTCAAATTGTAAACTATGTAGAAGTGGTGTGTGGGTTCAGGTAGCCTGTGCTGAGCCTGTCCTTGTGGGGGTGGGGGAGCAAAGCATGTGTAAATGCCTCTCCAAATTTAAGTTCCATCCTTATTTGCTTAACTCCTTAATTATCTGAGTCACACTTTTAGCCTTTTTCTTTGTCTACCAAGAAACAAACTAAGCACATAACTTTTAAAAGATGAAGCAATTAATGGATACCCATCCATTAGTGAATGAGAAAGTGAATGAATGTTACTACCTTGCTTCAACCAAGTAGACCCCCTCAGAGCTCCCAGGGACTAAATCACCAACCAGAGAATACACATAGAGTGACCCAGGGCTCCAGCTGCATATGTATCTCACAGCTTATCATTCCAAGTCTCTAAATTACATCTGTGAACTTTAGGTAGCGTTTTCTGTATAACATGAACTTTAGATACAGAAATAAAGGGATTAAGGCAGAAAAGTCTGTAGTATTAAAATAATGGAACAAAGAGTACACATGAAGGGACCCATGGCTCCAGCCTCATATGTAGCAGAAGATGGCCTTATCGGACATCAGTGGGAGGAGAGGCCCTTGGTTCTGGGAAGGCTTAATGCCCCAGTGTAGGGGAATGCCAGGGTGGGGAGGTGGGAGTGGTTGAGTGGTCAGGAGAGCACCCTCTTAGAGGCAGTAGGGAGGAGGGGTAGGATAGGAAGTTTTCAGAGGGGAAACTGGGAAGGGAGATAACATTTAAAATGTAAATAAATAAAACCAATAAAAAATTTTAAAAAATGAGAGAGAATAGGAGAAAAAACAAGGAAAAAAAAAGAATCTTCCAAACATTTTAGTTTTAAAGTCTTCAATACCCAGGAGTGTGTGCCTGGAGATATCACACTTGCCCTGCATGTTCAAGGCCCTGGATTTGTTCCCTGTCACTGTAAAAATAAACAAAAAAGTAGATAGACGTTAAAATGGCATATTGCTTTGTTTTTAACTGTTTTCCCCAAGACCATGAACAAAAGCAACGTGAAGAGGAAAGTGGTATGTGGTCTCTATGTCCATGTGTCTGTCCCTCCTTGATGGAACCCAAGACAAGAACGAATGTCTTAAACCTGGAGGAAGGAACTGAAGCAGAGGCATTGCTCTGCTCACTAGCCTGCTATCGATGGCTTGCTCAGCCTGCTTTCTTATACAGCCCAGAACTATTCACCAAGGATGGATTGACCATCATGGGTCTGGGGCCTTCCACAACAATCATTAAATAAGAAAATGTCCCACAGACCTCCTTCTAGGCCAATGTGATAGAGGCATTTTCTAAATTGAAGTTATCACTACCTGGATGACCCTACTTGTGTCAAGTTGGCAAGGGACTGACAAGCACAGATAGATAGACAGAAGATTGGCAGGTAGTAAGTTAATAGCTGAAGCCAAGGAGACTGTGTATATATGACTATTAATTTGGTGGTCCCCTAGAAGCCAGACCCAGATTCACACCTGCATTCTGTACCTACAAAATTTTCTTTTCACTAAAACCATCAAAGCTCCATACCCAAGGCGTTTTTGTTTTTTTTTTTTAAATATCCGTATCTTCCCCTCTGAACTCCTGCAGTGTGTATTACCTCTATTTATATGCTATATTTTGTCATTTATTCCTCATCATTCTTATTTATTTCATTAGTTATTATCATTTAACTCTATGAATATTCTCACTCCTGTCAATAATACAAACTAGTTCTTATCAATAGAAAACAATTACATTTGTGGCTATCTCCATAGCAATCTTTATTATTTATTTTTTAAAATATCATATAACAGGGGAAAAAACCTAAAGTGAGAGGAATGGACCAACAACGCAAGGTTCTCTACTGAGCAGGATGTAAGGCTGAGTCAGGTTGCGATCTACTGAGGTCATGTGAGATATACAATAGATTGTTCCCTCATCCGTCTCATTTGAGAATTAAAGAGGTTGTGATATTTGCCTCTCAGTTTTCTTTTGTCATTGGATAAGGCTAATCCCCTACTCTATTCAATCATAGAAAAGTCCCTAGAGGGACAAGAGGTAGAAGCAGAACACTAATTGTGCCTGTTGCCCTATGCATCTGAAATGTCAGTGTTGAAGATGCTATGTAATCCTTCCTCTTTTAGAGAAAGGGTGCTTGGATGGACTCCTTCATTTCAATTCTAAAGAAGTGGTCCATAGTTTTACTGGTAAAAGTACAAGAGAGCAAGACTATAGCAGATACTTCTACATACAGAAATGCTAAAGGGAAAGACGATTCATCTTATAACTATGAAACAGCATGTTCTTTCTTTCTTCAAGCCTGACCTTGCTTTCAGCTTGAGTTTTCCAGAACCAAGATCTTGAGAAGTCTGGTAAAAGTAAGGATAGTGGTCAGACCTAGGATAATGCTGTTTTAAAAGACAGACATAAGAGCAGAAAGCCTGCTGGGTTTCTGACAGGGTAGAATTGGCAGATTACCTTTTATAGCATTTAACAAATGTATAGCATTTAAAGCAAATTAACATTGATAGCATCCGAGACATGAGAGCATCCAGCTGGGCAGCTACTATATCAGTTCTAAACAAGCATCTACACTCTGCTTTTCAAAGGTCTCCAGAAGAAAGGATATGAGGTTTTAATTAGCAAGTTTCAATCAACTGAGATTGAAAATGTAACCTCATATCCATCAATAGTTTCAAGGTGAAGTTCCATGGGTAGAAGCTGAAGAAAGCATCTATCAGGAAAGCGTCTCAAAGTTCGCATGTATTTTTGCAAACCCAATATGAAAAAAGCAGGCTAGAAGTTTTTCTCAAAGACATGCGCAACTTCAGCTCTCCAGTGAAAATGAAAAACAATTTCCTGTTTTTTTTGGTTTTGATTTTTATTTGCTTGTTTGTTTTTTCTTTGTTTTTGTTTTCCATTTTCTTTTACTCTCTGAGAACAAGCCACAAGCAACAAATTTTGACACATCTAGATACAAGCTTCCTACATCCTTGGCTTCTGATAACTGTACAAAGATCCTCCTGCATAAGGTACAGGGTGAGGGGTTGAACATATCCATCCATTCTCCTCTCTAGACAAGGATTCCAATGACAGAGAAGAACAAAGAGAGACATGAGGAGAGCAGAGCCTGTGGAATAGACACTGAAAAGAGTAGAAGCAAGAAAGAGAGGCCTGAGGAACGACAGGCACTCTAACAAAGGAAGGCACAGGAGCTCTTCTCTCTCTACTACAAATTAGGGGCACAAGAGAATGAGCCTGTATCTTCATCTCTATTCTGGAGATGATCTCAGAGTGTTTACATCAGATGAAGTTTAAAAATAAAATGATGTTTGTTTGTTTGTTAGTTTTAGTACATGGCAAATTCATCATGAGGTACCAAAGGCACGAGACTTTCACATACTACTAAGTACCCAGTGACATCTCAATTAAAAATAGAAATAAATAATAAATGTGTTAATTAATTAATATATTTTATTGTATTTTTTTTTAGCTCCAGAGATGCATATGCAGAATGAGGTGAATTCTCTCCCATAATACATAGAACATGGGCTAGAGAAATGCCTCAGAACTTAAGAACATGCACTGATCTTCTGGAGGACTCAAGCTACATTCTAAGATCACCAGCAACTCCCCCTCCAAAAAAGTTCCACAATCTCTTCTGGCCTTTATGGCACCTATATCCATACCCAGACACACATTCATACCATAATGCAAGCTGAAATAAATCTTTAAAAAAAGAGATGTGTAGAATAAATGCTACATGGTAATAATTGGCCAGTGTGATAAAAACATATCTATTTGAGTTCGGAGAACAGGTGGCTAAGTGTCTATTACTGTGAAATCAATTCAGAGTCACCTTGATATTTACAAAGTCACTCAAAACAGAAAGAATGGGTACAATCAGCCGTGACAACGAAGTTAAACTGTTCAAAGGCATAAGCAAAGGGAAAAAAGCTCTGACAAACATAACTAAAAACAAGCAAAATGTTTCATCAAGAAGAGATGAGATATGCTTGTTCTTTGTTGAGTATCTGTCCCTAATTTTAAGATCAGCAGATGACCTGATAACTCACCCAATTAGGAGTGCCAGCACTTGAGAGGCGGAGTCAGGTGGATTTCTGAGTTCGAGACCAGCCTGGTCTACAGAGTGAGTTCCAGGATAGCCAGGGCTATACAGAGGAACCCTGTCTCAAAAAACCAAAGAGAGAGAGAGAGAGAGAGAGAGAGAGAGAGAGAGAGAGAGAGAGAGACAGAGACAGAGACAGAGACAGAGACAGACAGAGAGACAGAGACAGAGACAGAGACAGAGACAGAGAAAGAGGGAATTTCACCTGAAGAACTAGATTTCCTGTGGGTTTTTTTTAAGTTCTAGAGCTTCCAGATAGCAATTTTCCATAAACAATATAATCAACTGATTCAGTGAACAGTACAATAAAATATAACTTTTTGTTAGTACTTCTATAGCTCAAAGGCTTGCCTCACTCTTAGAATGATCTCTACCCAACTCCCAGGTGAGGCCAGTTTCACGACTATTGTTGGAGAACACTGAGCTTTTGACTGTCAAGCTGGTAGCCAAGTCCTGCTTCCCAAAGGAACCATTTTCCTCATTGAAATAAAACCAAGAACCATATCTTAATTTGTGTTCCTGTCGCTATAAAATATCCTAACACAACGTCTTAAAAGAGAAAGTATATAATCTTGCTTGCACTTCACACTGCAGTCCATCATGGTGAGGAAGTCTAGGCAGCAGGAGCCTGAAGCAGTTGGTCACACTATATCAACAATGGATGCTTGCCAGTGCTCAAACCTTTTAATCCATTTTGCACAGTCCAGAAGCCCCTACCTAGGTAATGGTACCACAAAAAAAATTAATATGGGCATTCCCAAGTCAGTTAATCAACATAATCCCATATAGGCATGGCTGAGTTTTCTAGGTAATTCTAGATCCTGCCAAGTTGACCAATAACACTAAACATAAACCCTAAGATAGAGGATGGAGTGTTCAAGGGGAAGAAGACTGAGTTCTGACTTTGTCTCCCAAGTTTACTCTTCCCTTGACCATCCATCTTCTTGAATTCTTATAAACTTGATTCCTGCTATGTTGCTTGTGCAAATTTGGTACTGCTTCCCCTCTGTTCTCTTTAGTTCAGTAGTGTCAGGATTTCAAAAGCATCAAACTTCACTAAATACTACAGAAGTGCAAAGAGATTTGAAAACAGTCTATATACAGTACACAATGCTGAGCTGGTTGGCTTCCAGCCAAATTCAGAAGATGCATGGAATTTATCTAGAATTTATAGATATTATTATCGCTATCACCCAGGCAAAAGAAAACAAGTGAGTAATGATGCCAGCTCCTGTGACACACAGGTATGTGAGACACACAGGTAAGGGACCTGTGAATCTGCTGTTAAAGTGATATGCCATAGCCTCCAGAAAAACCATGCAATGAAAATTCTAACCTTAAATCTAAAATAAAAACCATACAGGCATATACAAAGGCAATGTTGAATGCCCAAGCTTCCCCAACACTGGCTCCAAAGAACATTTCTGTATACTCTTCTTCAAGGTCAGTGTGGGCAGAGACATATTTATTTGAACAATGGTGACTGATTTTCTTGAAGATTGCTAGCAAGCTCAGCTATTACCAGGCTTTTAAAAGCATTTATAATTAAAGGAACAAAATTCTGGGCTGGAGAGATGGCTCAGCAGGTAAAATTGCATGTAAAGCCCAAAGATCTGTGTTTGTCCTCTTATGACCTCAATTTGATCACCAGGCCCACAGTGAGAGCAGAAGACCAACTCCTAAAAGTTATCCTGTGACATCCACACATGTGCTATGGCATGTCTGTGCACACATTCACATATACACACACACACACACACACACACACACAGAGAGAGAGAGAGAGAGAGAGAGAGAGAGAGAGAGAGAGAGAGAGAGAGAGAGAGAGAGAGAGAGAGAGAGAGAGAGAGAAAGAGGCCACCATCCCCACCATCACCACTACCACCACCACCAACTACAATAAAAATAAACTAATGAAACAAGAACACAATTATAAAACACCCCTAGCTACCTCCAAACTCAAAATACTCTGGACCATTCCATCTTCTTTGTTTCGTCCTCTTTTTTATCTGCTCTGAATAAGTATATACAAACTATTTAAGGTACACAATGCAACATTCAAAACCTGCATGTATTGTAGGATTTATAAATCAGATAAACAATCATACATTATATCACTTGCCATTTATTTAAGGTAAAAACAACTAAAATCTATTATCTAAGTATTTTCCTAATAGATATTCCATCTCTTTTCAATGAGATTATACATTGATAAGCCATATATTTTATATTATATTTTATATTGTATTTTATATAATATGAATATATAAATATAATTTAAAATATAAATTGAAAACCCACTTATTTTTGTTGTAGTTTTAAAAAATTGATTATATATAGTTAACATATAATTCAATGCATATACTTGGAAAAGTATAGAATTCAGTTATGTTTTGGTCATTATATACATGTACATGGATGTACTTATAGACCCATTGTGATATTTAGGAAAATGAATATATTTATCATCTTTAAAGGTTTACTATGTTCTCCTATGACAGCATTGATAATGATGAGTAAGCATAAACCAGAGTAAAGTCATGATTTGTGTCATAAATTTCTCCTTCCAGGTGTGTCTTCAGATGATGGAAAGAAATATATCTCTCTAGTTACCTTTTAATAGAGCACAATTACCACTCACATTGGGTACATTCTGGTGACCCAATTATCTCCCAATGTCCTATCTTTTAATGTGATCATCTTGGTGATTATTATTCCACATATCAACTGAACCGGAGGAGTCACAAACACCCAGACTGTAGCATATCCCCTTTTAAACATTTATTTATATATTTGGAAAGGACAATGCATGTATTATGACACATTTGTAGTGGTCAGAGAACAACTTGTGGAATAATGTAGTTAGAAATTCTGAGGGAGTGGTTCAGTTTTAAATTGAACAGTCAAGGTAAACATTGCCATTAAAATTACATTCAGCAAATATCTGAAGGAACATAACATGTGTCTGTGCAAGTAGTTAGTGACCAATTGCATATTACACTGAAGATTCATAGAATTCTGGCATCTTACATGCTTTCTGCTTCTGTGGAAGCTATGGAAATCCTGTTTAAAGTCTTTGTAGAACCATTTAGCAAGTGAAAACATATCAACTGTATTTCATTAAATCCTGTTGCTCCAAATACCCTATGTTTGAGATATGTGTGTAAAATGGCTAACATTTTTTCTAAAAGAAATAAGAGACAAACAGACAGACGTTTCCCCAACCCTTTACCTTCTGTTTTAATCCTATCGACTGAATGTTTGTGTGCCCTCAAAAATATGCACAAGCTCAACCCCTACAGTGAGAGTATTTGAAGGAAAGCCATAAGACTGAGTACCTAGAGTCTGAGATAAGAATGTTTTGTGCGTATTTGTATCCTTGGGGAAGATATGCTTGTTGTCTTTATGGGAGGCTACAACAAAAAGATGGTCATGATATAGGAACCAATGTCTACAAGCTAGGAAGCAGACCCTCACCAAACCCCAAATCTACCAGTGCCTTGGATTTCAGAGCATCTAGAACTGTAGGAAACTAAAATCTATTATGTATAAGGTATTCTGTTTATGGTATTTTTTAAATGCTACAATAGATATAGGTAGTTAAGGAAGGTTACTTTCCTATTGTCTTCTTTTTTGGAGAGATGTTGGTACATGACAGCATATTAACTCTGGTGGGGAAACACAATTATTTAACTCAGATTAACCCATGGGACACAAATGCTTTCCATAAAAATATATTTGGTGATTATTTTAAACCATTTTTAAAACTATAAAATACTTCAAGTCAATGTGAACATTATTTATAACTCAATTTTATTAGGTAATCAAGTTAAGAAAGTGTTGATATCTGTATGACCTCATATCCATTCCTATCCAAGAGCTCTATTTTTCTTTTGCAAATAATAAATTTTTTTTATTTTAAATATATTTTTATTTTATTTTATTTTAGATATTTTCTTTATTTACATGCGAATTTCTCCATTCCCAGTTTCCCCTCCAAAAAACAAAGAAACAAACAAAAACATCAAAAACAAACCCGTTGCCTCCCCCTTCCCCATGCCTGCCACCCCGCCCTCTCCCACTTTCTGGCCCCAGCATTCCCCTACACTGGGACTCAGAACCTTCACAGGGCCGAGGTCCTCTCCTCCCATTGATGATCGATTTTGCAATCCTCTACTATACA
>NW_022196914.1:1067964-1091564 GCF_008632895.1 Mastomys coucha | reverse complement strand
ATGGAGCAGAGACTGAAGGAAGGGCAAGCCATCCTAAATATAGCTGTCTCCTGAGAGGCTCTGACAGTGTCTGACTAACACAGATGTGGAGGCTCACAGCCGTTCATCGAACTGAGTACAGGGTCCCCAGTGAAGGAATTAGATAAAGGGCAAATAATAAATTCTAAGTATGAGAATAACCTAATAACATTAGAGGTAAACATGATTTCTCTGAAGGCAACAGGAATATAATACAATGTGATGCTCCTGAACTTTCATATGGCAGGTTATTCAAAGAAGGAACTTTCAATTGTCTTATAAGAATCTATAATGTATCTTTCCTGGAATGGCCAATTTGTGTAAGAATGCATTCCTAGGCACCCATGCCTCACAGTAATTACTAGAAGGTCATTCTTCTCAAAGTGGTTGTGTTTAGTAGAACTCCACTCTCAGAAAAGTGGGACAATTTCCAAATTGTGCACTTTACATGATTTCACATCAACTCTTTTCTACCTGTTTTTGATTTGGAAACTTCCTGTAAGATCTAGTCCTTTTCAGACTGGAATATGCATGTAAGCTCCCAACACAGCCTATCACCCACTAGAACAGAGTGCTGGAGGAAGGGCAGTGACGTTACACACAAAGACTAGGTCTTCCACACTTTATACATCACGATGTCCCAACTTGTCTTCCCCACTTACACACACACACACACACACACACACACACACACACACACACACAGATTCATAGTTGTAAGAAGATAGTTATAGATCACAGGAACACAATGCTGCTATGGATGCAGAGGGGAAACTGCATAGATATGTGGAGAAAGAAACAAAAATGCATATGTTTACTTTCAGGAAAATCAATGCCATTGTACAAAATATGTTTCAAGATGCAGCAGCAATTTAAGAGAACTAAATGGTAGTTGTTACTGGTATAATATTTAGCTACCATGCATGAATTGTTTCCTCCTTTCCTCTTCACAAAGTCAATAATGATGAGTTTAGTAATAATAAAGATTAGTTAGGTCAGAGAGAGTTAGGAGGTGGCCAATATAATGCTTAATAAAACAGATCCAGGTGACTCAAATACCTGAAGCTTTAGCAATTCAAAAATTCAAATCTAAATATAGAAGGAATAAAAGGCCCAAGGAACAGCTTGAGGAATACACAAGTAGATAATAACAGAAAAGTTTAAAATAAAGTCGGAGTTCATGAAGATGCAACTGTAGGTGTAATGGCAAGAAGAAACAACGCCAGAATGAATAGAAGATGTGACGTATCATTTGCAACGATGACCAGACATTTGCCAGTAACAAGAAAAAGGGGTTAAAAAATAAGGAAGCTTAATGATTTTCATTCCATAAATGTTAACTGAATGCCAATCTCAAATCCCAGTATTATATCGTGTGCTGAGATCAAAGGCTGGTTGAAACAGTGATTTACAGTGTGTAGCCAGGGAGAGGGCTGTATCATTTCGTGCTAATGGTCAACTCCCTTGGAAATCATTATTAGAGCTATGAAGTAAAGCCAAAGCAGAAGGAATAGGTTGATATTTTTAAGTGAGGAAGAGGGTTTCAGAAGGAAAATCTAATGGCATCTGTTTGAAATCAATTGCATTTATTTTTAAGAGCTACAAACATATTTTTAGAAAACTGCCTCTATCAGACAAATGTGAACATGGTTAGCTACAGACAGGTAATGTGTTACTATCTAGCTGTGTAATTCAAAGTTAATAGACATATTTAGAGTATTTAGTCATACAATTTATTTCCTTAAAACTAAAGCAACTATGATGCTAACTATGCTTTCAAGTGGCTAAATATAGTAGTTAATAATATTATATATATATATATGTTTACTTTTGCGGAGGAAAAGGGCTCTTCACCCAGGTCCAAGGCTGCGTGAAGCATCGGCAGAGGAAGATAAATGACAACCAAAGGATTTCCAGACACTGTGGTGTTTGAACAGGTTAGTAGGATTCGTGTCCTGATTCTTCACAATGCAAAGGGCAGCAGACTGGACAAAAGTGAAAATAAACCCATCTCTAGAATTTCAGAAATGCTACCAAAAAGTCATCCACATAAAAGTGGCAGAGTAACCTGTGTACATACACCACAGTTAGACCTAGATTCCATTGCTGTAAACACAGGGCAGATCAATGGCAAATTTTACAACAAATAACAGCACAACAAATAAAAACTATTTTACAAGTCCCATCTAATCCTGCTAATTGTGGAATAATGCTAAATTCATATGAGGAGAATGTATGGGTCATGTCAAATTGCTCAAGTGTTGCATGGCTTATCTTTCTCCTGTTAATGTTCCTAAAATGCCATGTTTGTAATATTGATAATAAAATTCAATATTCCTGGCTTATAGACTGCCAACTAATTGTATCTCTAACTGCTTTCTAGAAGGTTCTACTCTGTTCCATCAGAGCAACTTCCATGCAAAAAAATTTTCCTTTATCCTCAGATTCTGTGGACATTTTCAATCAACACTGTTGAAGTACCTGTGAAAATTACACCTTTTCTCACCAGCTTTCTTTGTTCCCAACCGTGATCCATTGAACAAAAAGTGGCCCCAATAAGATTATAGGCAGTCACATTTTTGGAAGTGTGGCCTTTTGGAGTAGGTGTGACCTTGTTGGAAAAAGTGTGTTACTGGGGGTGGCCTTTGCAGTTTCAGAAACTCACAGCAGTCCTAGGGACTTGCTGCCTCCAGATCCAGATGCACAACTCTCAGCTACCTCTCCAGCATCACGCCTGCCTGCGTGCCACCATGAATCTCATTATTATGTTAATGAACTAAACCTCTGAACTGTGATTCAGTCCCATTTAAATATTTTCCTTTATAAAAGTTGCCATGATCACAGTGTTTCTTCACAGCAATAGAAACTCTTACTGAGACACCAACTTAAGGCTTACTTTCATTAAACGTGTAATCAAGCAAACAATATGTATTCACTGAACTTGTAATCGGTGCCTGTCATTGGGCTCTCATTATGGATGAGAAAAGAAAGAGAAATTCTACATCACAAATACAAACCCAGCAAGGGACAAACTGAAGGGTTAGACATATTGCACAAGAATAAGCCCCAGACAAAGGTCACATGCAACTAAACACCTGTGCATTACAAAGTGATAATGAACTCATATATTTGGTTGCAAGCCTAGCCTTTAATGGCTGAGCCATCTCTCCATTTCTATGGAGCATTAAATAATGGTTCCCAGTTTCCACTAACAAGCTCTTCTGTGAGTGTTTTGTTTTTATTCTGCTTTGTAAACATTTCATAGACTAAGAATTTCTAATGTTTACCACACTGCTCTCCATACTGCTAATTTTCAACAGCATTGGCTGAGTTTTGATGTGTCCAGCCTTTTTTGTGAACTGTATTTACATCATTCAAAGCACACACAAGTTCAGATGTTCAGCTGATTTTGATGAGTTACACTGCAAATGTGTTCCTAACCTGAAAGCATCATTAAAGCTACTGCTTTTAAAGCTGAAGAAACTTTAATCTGAGAAAGGTAAATGCTGGCATGGAAATCCCAGGTTTTATTGCCATCACTAGTACCTAGAGCAGACTACTGACACTGAAAGAAACCAGGTATCTTGTGTATCATTTCTGCATTAGCACCTTTGTGACTTTGGTGAGCAGAAAGTAATGTCTTTCCATAAAAATAATTATATCCAGTAAGCCCCCATACTCTGCAATAATGGAGAAACTCATTGCCATATTGTGACATAGTTGCTATGTATTTACAAAATACAGTTTTATTTTAAAGAGTTAATGATTGGTTTTCATGTATTGTCACCAAGTGGGTTATGGTTTGCTTTTCATTAAGTTTTATTTTCACTTTGTGTTAGTGTGCAGAATTTTGATTATTTGGAGATCATCCTTTTTTTCTTGTTGCTGTTGTTGGTAAATACTTCATGTCTCGGTTCAAAGAGTTTATAGCATGTTATAACTTCCAAGACAGTATAAGGTAAAAATTTTAAATATATTTTATCAGCAAATGCTGATATTGTCAGTAGTGTTGAATTTCTGACCTATAAAGTAGGCTGTTGGTTCTAGAGAAATGTATCAGAGGTTAATAGCACTGACTTCTCTTTCAGAGGATCTTACTTCAATACCCAGTACCAAAAAAGCAGCTTACAGCTCTCTGTAACTCCAGTCCCAGAGGATTTGACACTTTCTTCTGGCTTCCCTGGACACCATACACACATATGGCACAAAGACATGCATGCAGGCAAAACGCCTATACATGAAGGCCTTTTGAAAAGGATCAAACTTATCTGCCCTAACTCCTAAGGGTTAAATAAACAATAAAATTATATAATATACCTTGGTAATATGGTAGTTTCCAGTATTTCCCTAGTATTGAGACAGACATCACATACTGATTTAGCAGACAAAATTTAAAGTGTCATTAATATAGTATCAGTGAAAATGAAGGAAAAGAAACTGAACTACAAATTGCATTATGTGTATATAAGAAAATGTCAAAACAAAACTAATATTTGTACAATTACTACATGCTAATGAACAAGTCCCCAAGAAGAGTGTTAATATATAATTGAAATAATTCTTTCTCCCCTTCCCTCTCTCTCCCACTCTCTCTGGTATCCTATTAAAAGTCAGGAATTTATTTATCCCTCCTACTTAAAATAACCGGTAGGATGTAATTTCTACCAAGTCACTGGGCCCTTTCATGCACATTTAGAGCTTTCTTTTTTCTCCTCTATTAAGTGGGCTACAAAGCCACATTTTCTTTCTTTCTTCTAGATTATAGAAGCATTTGCCATTGTATCTTCACTTGTTAACCTATCCTGATATTTGTTTCCTTTACTTTGCAACATTTCAGAAATATCTGATCATTTTCCAAATGATTAAGTGATAAGATAATCACAAGAGACACTGAGCATGACTTGAATTTTGTCAGGAGTAGCAGCTTCTTCCATTCCCCATCATGCCAGCACTGAGGCAGAAGTCAATCATATTTTAAGTTTGTCTTATAGAAAGACTCCTTAGGAATAGAACTGTCATAATTCAATCCTAGATATCTATGTTCTTTACTGACAACGTTAATTTTAATATAGGTACTAAATCTACTTAAGAAATAAGGTTTGTTGTCATTGATACCTTTGTTCTTGAATAACTTATGCCATTAACCTGTTCCTGTAGCCCAAGAGAGCCTCAAGAATACATAGGCACTCATGCTAACTTTCCACAGAATATCCAGTTCAAGCAGTGTTTGTCATACCCTAGTAAGACTGAAGATACTAGAGTCATCAAACTCAGGAAAGTCCAAGAGAAGATCTTTATATCAACAGTATAGAGTTGGATCCAGCTGGGTTCAAATGAGAAATCCAGAATTGTTTTTTAAATAATCCATTCTATCTAAAGATATATTTGACATTTTATCTCTATCCAGTTACCAGGGGAACATAAATAGTGTATGACTCAAAGGTCAGATCATAAGGTTGTTGGGGAACAGGTAATGGTCAGAGGGACAGTTTAAATGTACTTGTAACGCCTGTGAGACAATACAATGCAGGCAGTCCATGAGCAGCTGGAAAGTTCAGTGACTGCTGGTTTTGCCAAGCTGGAGTTTGAAAGAATATTTTTAATAGAAGGAGAAGACACTAACAACATTTACTTCTGTAAAAAATATTAAAAGAAAGTAAATTGTAAACAGTGCATTAAAACTGAGTAAAACAACCACTGAGAAACATTTATATAAAATGTAGAAGAATTTTAATCCAGCAACATGGCCATTCTGGCAAGAAATTAAATTCAAAGGCTTTCTAGGTCTGTGTGATCTGGCTGGAACACAGACATACCCTTCCATACACACCTTTAGGTCCAAACAGTTAAGTTTAGTTTGTTAGAGGAAGCAGCCATATTTGAAAGTGAAGATAAAGCAATGACTCTGAGAAAGATCTGATAGAATGAGTCAGAGATAAGATATGCTCAACTCTTACAAGAACAGGCAGAAAAGAGAGGTTACTTAAGAGAGCATTGCAAAGAGAGAGGTCAGTTCAGTTTGGTGTAATTCAGTGGAGTTAAGTTGAAAGGCAGTTTTACTGGGACAGTTTTACAGTGACAGGTTGCAGAGAGAAGATAGGCACAGGTGAAGATAGAATGACCCAGAGAATAAGAAGTCAGAAGATTAGAACATATTGAAAAAGTTAGTATGAAGCCAAACAGAGCAATTCTAATACCAACTCAAAAGAATGTGTTGTATCCTACTGTGTTTATTGGAAATAGTTCAAGTTTCTGGTGTTTCTCTGCTTACCATCTCTAATTCACTTTGTGTCTTCTTAAGCATCTGCTCATACATTCCTAAGTGAGTGATTGCTAAGATTGTATATTTTCCTTGATGCTAAACTACTGTAACACAAAAAGTTTGCATTCCTAACTAGCAAGTGTCTGATTTTCCTGCTAATCTTTTCTCTATGCTTTTGTGTGCTATGCACTGGCATTAACCACTACTCATTTAGTATATACATCATAACGTAGTATATACATTATAATATTCACAGTATAAAAGGCAGTAGTACTTGTAATTTGCTTTTTCTACTGAATGTGGCAGACAGTTTTTAAAACGTTTGGAGTTCACTGAATTAATTTAATATGATTATTATCATTAATTTAAAAAATAGTGTTTCCTGAATAAAACAGACCAGTTGCACATATGAACTCTCAGCACTTGTGACAGCATAAAGATTTGTTCAAGATTTAGTCTGACAAAATCCAAGCACGGATGGGCGAGGGGAGCCTGCAATTCTATCCCTTAGATGAGGAGCTATTGGTAAGTGGTAGCTGCCAGGAGAAGGAGAGTTAGCTTTATTTAATGATGTTGCTCTTGGTAGGTGGACCATGCTCCCCTGCAAGGTCATATGTATAAAAGAAGCATAAATTGGACTCAAATGGGTTTAAATAATGAGGACACAAAGTTGAGTGACTATTGTCTGAGATAGTCACTCAAACAACTAGTGAAAGTATGAAAAAATTGAAAATTTTTATTTATTTCTAGTCTTGACTTTAAAAAGCTTCAGCTTCTACCTGTCATTTTATTTCTTACTCAGTATTCTGAAAGTATTCCAAACCTAAGACTTCCCTCTTATTCTCTGGGGGATTCTCCAACATTAGCTCTTTAAATAGTTCTCTATGTTTCTCTATGCATTCTCCTTTGTTCTTCAGTAACATAGGAATGCTGAATTTCTGGATCTATATTTTTCATGTCTCCCAACCCTTCCTTCATTGTTTCAATTTTCACATGTTTATACCACATTATTCTAATTTATCATTTGCTCCTTAGATGTTTTTTCTCCTTCTATTCAATGTATGTAATTTTTCTCTTTTTTGCTATTACAACTATATTGCAAAATCTCATAAATTATAATGGCAATTCTCAAAATTTCTTCTTGATTTGCTTGTATTGTATTATCCCCTGTATATTTTTTAGTGTTCATACATTCTGTTCTTTATTTCTTAACAATTTTTAAAGTATTTGCTTGAAAGTGTTTCTGATTATTCAATTATTCTTATTTTGTGGGCTGTGGGTAGCACAGCTTGATAAATCTATGACACGTTTTCACCATTTTGATTTTTCCTAATTGTGGAATCATCTCCTGTGCCATCCACCCAGGCTCAACACCAGCTGTGCAGCACTCAGCTGTGAAGGAAAGTCAGCTTTAGAAGACAGTTCAGTTCCCACTTCCCAGATTTCCCTCTCATTTTTTTTAGCATCTCCACTGGCAATCATTTTATGATTCCGTTTAAATAATTGCATGGGGTTCTCGTGATTTTGGAACAGAGGGGAGGAGGCTCAACATGTTAAATTTCCAAGCCATTCTCTTGAATCAAAAAACAGTTAATTTGCTTTTCTCTTGGCTTTATTTTCAATCCAGGTATAAAACAGAGGGATCTTTTTTAAATGCGGTTGAGTAAGGAAGTGACAGAGACAGCCTGTCACTGCATATCCTGAGATGATGCTTTAGGAAGGCATAGGGACAGGGAGCATGTGCCTGTGGGAAGAGCCCTGCACTGACCATTGCCAACATCTATTTTTAGCTCTGCTCTGACTTTTGAAATTGCCTGAGGGAAAAGCTGCCATATCCACTCCCTTATTGATGCTCCTCACTAATCTTTCCTTTCAAATCTATTTATCAACTTCTCTTATGAAATTGTCCAGGAGATTGTAATCCCTAAGTGTTATGAACCTATAAACTAGTCTCTTAAACAAAGGAAATGGCCAATAATGCCTTTCTTTTTCATTTTTCTCCTTATCCTTGTGCAAACACAGAAGGAAATCCATTCCTTTTCTCTCTGTGCCTAGATCTCATTCACCACACTAAAGAAAATATTTCTGTCCTTTATATAGTCATTTTTAACTTCCTGAAGTGTTATTGTCTGCAAATAGCATAAAATCTTACAAACATTTGATCTTATCATTCTATGTAAATGTCTAATAAAATCTGACAAAAGTAAAAACATTATCTCTGGAAGATTTCATAAAATATGCTTAAGTGTATGAAAAGTGAGAGTAAAATACTTAAAATGTGTGGAAAATTAACAAATGACTATAGCAGTATGGGAAGAAAAAACACCACATATACCAAAAAAATGAATCCTAATTACAGTTTCATAAGATAGTGGCTTTAAAATTCCATCAATGAAATAATTGGTGAGAAAATTATTAGTATATGCTTTCATCCACATCATTCTTACTTTTCCTGATGATAGTCTCACTGGCTTCCTTAGTAATGTGACCCACAACTTGCCTACTGTATTCTTTCACCACATTGAGATGTCTTATACTCTGCAGAGCTTATGCACACCCTCACTCTTCTTAAATGCCCTTGTTTCTTTGTGGTAAGATGGAAGGAAGCTGAGAACAGCAGAGCAAAAGGTAAGAATGGACCCATTAAAACCTACTTTAAAGAGAACCCAAAAAATTCTTTTCTTTTTAAAATACTCAGTTAAAATAAACAGGTCACAAAACAAAGCCAATAGTCTGGGAACCAAAGGAACTTGTATGAATGGAACTGGGATTGACACAGATGGAAGAGAGATATAAGAACCCAGGCAGAGAATGTGATCAGAATCTCAGAATGTACACCACATGCGGAAATTGCCAAAGAACAAATTTAATTAATAAGCAAAAAGAAAGAAAAAAAAGTCAAGATGTTGGTGGAGCCCTGCTTATTGGTTTTCCAGGTGACAGCACCAATGGCTTTGTCCAGACACTTTTGACAGCTCACTTATCATGTAAACACAAGCTAAAATGTAAGTTTAAGAAACATGACACAGTAAATATGCACGTTTTTCTTTATCTCCTTTCCAAGGAGAGAGATAGAGAAGTGTATAAAATTAAAATAAAAATTATGCAAGGAGACAGAGAGGCTTAACTATCTGGAAAATAGGAAGTGAAAACACCAGAGTGATAATGATTGAAAACAAAGTCCTGAAATCGAATACATAGGTGAGAGGAAAGACAGGCAGTCCAAGAATCCTGGAAATGCCTGCGATTTGGACCCATCATGAAGATCAGCTTTAGAAGTATCATGAAGATGTAATGATATGAGCAGGGAGGCTAGAGCTGTGATCTAGAAGAGGAACCTAAGCTTGACAGGGAGCAACAGACCCACATCCCACACTGTATCCATTCCACATAACAAGGAAGAAGTTCCTACTCCAGGAAGAGAGAACCATTGCTCTGGAAACTTGTTCTGTGGGGAATACATATAACCTGGAAACTGGAAGTGTCTAAGGTCACTAAATAGTTAAACATGCCAGTTTTCTCCTCGCCATGTTTTAAAGCTTGAACAGCCAAAGTACTAGAGTATTACTTTTCTTATCTAGAGAGGTGTGTGTGCCTCACCATAAACAGGCAAACCTGCCATCTAGCTGATGAGCTAATCAGTGACATCCATAAGAACTCGGTACTTCGGTAAACCAGAGATGAATAGTTAAAACGGTAAAAACAGATTTTAGTAAGTAATGACTTCACTGAGGTGCAGAGACCTTGCTTCAGAGCTGAATTCAATCCCAAAAACAACATGGGCAACTGGGAATTTAGAGTCCAAGAGAAAGAAGTCAATATGTGGGACAGCAGAAAAAGGAGGACTTGATTAGACATCGAAGGCAAGTGCCTTTCCTAAACTGACCTAAGAGTATTAATGTGAAAGTTGGGATGTAGGCTTGGCAAGGATGAACACTGAAGGTCAAAGTTGTGAAGGATACAGCTACCTGGCCAGTTAAGATGGAAAGTTTCTGCCATTTACCCACAAGTGGACACATCATTATAATATAGCTGCCAATAAACATGAGTGGTGATCCCACAATCACAAGATACATAAACGAAGCCTCTAACATGAAAAGGAGGAACCATAGAACATGAGAAAAAGAACCTCTAAGAACATAGACGAATAAACTATTTATAAAGAAACAAAAAGTCGATGTTATTAGCAAAGAAGCAATATAAAATAATCTGAGTGTCAAAAACGTAAGTTTATAGATTAAAAGAAACACCAATTACACATCAAAGTGAGTAAATGAAGTGCCTGTCAGAGATCAAAACACTAACTATAAACAGGAGATCTAGAGACTTCACAGAAGCCTTTCACAGATAAGCCAGATGCTGGTGCAAAGGGAAAATGTCCTTGTGTTTCTTAAAAGGGAATCCTGGTGGGTAGAACACAATGTCTCCAGGCTTTCAAACTTTGAGAGTCAGATTACTTGCAACTTAGAAATCTTTTCCTAGCTAATAGAGCAATCTATTGTGAGAATGAAATAGTATTTTCTGATATGCATAGCTCCAAATTTCATACTCCAAATGTATTTTCTTCTCTACTAAAGACACATCTTGTGAACAAGTAGTATATTAAAATGGACAATACAGATATTAGCATAGGAATCCTGGGTTTGGATCCATAGTCCTCACCTATCTGGCTGTGTGCTGCAGCAATTACTTTATCCTGTGTGAGTTGATTTCCTCGTTTGCTCAGTGGAATTCTAGTAGTACCCATCACAGGAACATATGGTTCATGGAATGCATGCATACGAATATTGCCTGACAAAATATGTGCACTGGGATCATGGGATTTTCTTTGCTAAGTCACAAAAAGCTACACATTTCTTACCCGAGGTTATGGGAATTCTATACACCATCTGATAAAGGAGCCTAGAGTACAACCTCCAAATAGTATATTGGAGGGCTGGTAACCAGAGAAAATTGTCTTGCTACACCATTCGAAGGCATAGACATTTGGATAAATTACAACAGGTAAATAGCAAATCTATGAACATTTGGAACATTATTACAATATGAATAAAGAGAATTTAGTTGTTTAGAGTCAACTCCTAAGATTTGAAACTGTGGAAACAACTGCATAGTCATAGTATACTAGTCAGTGTAACTGTGGAAAATAATGACCTCGTCATAGGAATGTTATCAATGGCTAATTTAACTTAGATGTTAATATAGTTATAACATGGAAATGTAGTGGGGGAGAGAGGGTGACATGACTAGTCGGTCATCAATTGGAGGAGAGGCCCTTGGCCCTGTGAAGGTTCTATGCCCCAATGTAGGGGAATGCCAGGGCCAGGAAATGGGAGAGGATGGTTTTGTGAGTGGGAGAGGAGTGAAGGAACAGGGTTTTTTGTTTTTGTTTTTGTTTTTATTTTATTTTATTTATTTTTCTTCTTTTGGAGGGGAAGCTGGGAAAGGGAGTATCATATGACATGTAAATAAAGAAAATAAAGAAAGAAAAAAAAAAGAAAAAAAATGACAGGAATCAATATGAGAACTGAGACTTCAAATTGGAAGCCAAAAAGTCTATATGCACATCCTAAAACTGATAAGCCAGGGAGTATAGACATGAGTTTATTACTTAGAGATATGGAAATGTATATCATGAGAAGCTGTTAAAAAGAATATCAAAAGAGTGTCCCTATGTGAAGGAAGGGAAACATGGAGATCTGTCCATAGCAGGCCTTTGGACAATAAAAATTTGGGCTATGACTTTTTTATTTTACAAATTAATTGTAATAAATAAAATAAAAACAGAACAATTCCATTATTAAAGGGAGCCGCAGTACATAAGTATGCACTCACCACTGAACCATTGTTATATGCCAATGACCTGAGATCCTAAGTGTGTTAAATGCAAAAATAGTCCTAAGTCCAACACATTTGTAAAACTGAGAGATAAGTTAGTGGAAAACTCCTAACCATATACAGTTTGATGACTGTAGCTATATAAGTATAAATGATGTGTGGGAATGGGAATAGTGGACAAATCTGTTTGCTCTTCCTAGGCAAGCGCATAGATAATATAGATTTACATTATAAATCAACACAAGGAAGGCCATTAATAACTGCCCATGAAATGGTAAACAGTTATATTCCTCATTCTGTAATTATATTGTTTGTTTCTTATCATGATTTTGAATCTCCTGATAATAAAATTCAACAGGAAATTTAAGGTGATAGTGAGTCATATAAAAATTATATACGGTGGACTTGGAAATGGTCTCGTTATTTCAAGTAACTTTCTTTGGAGGCCTTACACAAGTAAAGCAGGCTCTTCCAGAGTAAACTATTTTAGTATAACTTATATATAAGAAAGCAAGCTGAAATCTCACTTGCAGCTAACCACATTCTATTTCAGGGGAGACGCTGAGTGGTTTAAGGATGTTCTTTGGAAGAGGCAGTGTGAAATCCAGAGGTTATAGTGTTTGCCTGAGAAAACTAGAGTGTTAGAAAGTTGCTTTTGCTGAAGCTGGTCTCAATGCCTCAGTATTCAGGGGATTCGTTAGCTGATGAGCAAGGAAAAACCACCATAGTAGAAGTTAATATAAGTTTTATTTACATGCCCATTACAAAAAAATGATTTCTTCCTCCATAAACAGAACAAGATACTTCTAAAAAAATCAGTTTTTAAAGAAAACAACCTGCAGAATTTACTCACATATTCACATCAAGTTAGTAAATATTATGAAATAATTATTGAGAAGATGAGCATCTCCTGCTTATCTCAATATTTCATACGATATTCTGTGTAGCTGCTTTTAGAGACTAATTTCTAAAGCATATTTTTGTTGCCTAGAAAAATCTACACATGACCCAAACTATTCTGAATTGCTAGGGAGATCCTGCCTGGCATTAAAAATTAGCATGGAAATTATCCACCAAGTGGAAAATCCATTGACAGATAATTGAGGATTAGCAGTGTCTCAGGGAAAATAAAGAGGGAACTCTGGCTTCTCAGGCTTTAATGAATCAATTATAACTGCAGAGATTTTAAAAGTACAACTAGCTCCCTCATGCAAGTTGATAGCATGCTTACCATCCATATATAGGTGACAAACAAGATAATATGATGCCTGAACTGAAAGAACTACCCCAAATTTAAATTTTCTTAATGGAGAGTAAGGTATGTAGCAGATACTACAGACCAATCCATAGAAATAACTTTGTCTTTACAGTTACCATTACAGGAGCTGAATTTCTTCCCCCTGTATTTAAGAGGAATCTTTTAAGAATTACCTTTCTTTTGTTAATTTTAAACAAATATATGCAGCTTTAGGAGACCTTAGGAAGAAATGTCCCCCACTTTTATGGGAACTGTGAATCCCAGGATGATATTGTCACTTGGGCATGGAATTCTCTGTGTGGCCAGTAAAACATAGTATTCAAGAGATAACCAGGTAGGCTGTTTTTAAATATATATCTAGCTTGACAAGTACAATTAATGGTAATTTTTATGTAATGTCAAGTGTTAAGTAGCATACAACACATCCACAAAGGAACATGCCATATTTAAGATGCTGTGGGATATTTATTTGTGTCCATCTTGCCTTATGCAGGTTTTTTTGGTTTTGTTTTTTTTTTGTTTTGTTTTGTTTTTTTTTTTTTTTTTTTTTTTTTGTCTTCTGAAATGTAGGGGTTGGTTATTATTCTCTGGTAAGCATTACTGAAATAAATACATTATCATATTTACTTCTGTTTCTGGCTCTAGAAACTGTATTTTATCCACTTCCCTTTGTTAACATTCTAAATAGTATATAAACATGATAAACCAAATTAATCTGTTCGTGAACTAGGCTTGTGATAGGAACCATTCACATTTTACACAGGAGAAAACTGAAGTACAGAAAGGTTTAGGGCACAACAACATTCTCATTAGGCTTTCAGCAAGAGTCAAAAATTATTCTTGGTATGACCAATTACCATCCTTGTTCACTGTTCTTGAGATGACAAGATTCAGTAGCGGCAAGTCTTTTCCTATTTGTCTTTCCAGCCCCTTTCAGTCTCTGTCATCTCTCCTTTCTTGGTTAATCTATCCTAATGAAATAGGAACCAAAAAAAGAACCAACTCAGTATCATGAGGTGTAAGAGACGGCCCAACAGTAAAACGTCCAAGGTCTCAGGAACCTTCAAACTCCAGCAGTTCCTACCCTTTGGAACTGAGAAATCATCAGATCTGCAAACCAAGCACACAGATCTAAAGCGAAGGTCTGGATGATAAGGTACATGGGGCTTGTGACCATCATTAGCAACATCCAGCCTCAGGACTTTGAAGACTTCTGAAGTCATATCCCCTGTGGATATCTCCCAGATACCTCTCCATTCCCCCACCACACCTAGAGCCATATGAGGGATACAGTAGAAGTAAAAGACAGAGTGACCAGCCCCAGTGGGGGTAAGGGAAGGAGTGTGGGGGAGAAACACTGTCCAAGCTACTGCAAAGTTGGTTATATTTGCTCTTGGGAATGAGAGGTAGGGCCCGGAACAAGGTTGGCAGCTGGAAGGTGTTCTTACCATTTCAGAAAAATGTGCAGAAAGAAGTTACCATAGACTCCTTGAACACTATCCTGAGAAAGATCTACTAACAGAACGTCCCCAAGTCGTCTCTAAGAACTTGGACTCCAGACTGGTTTTCTTCATTTCAGATTGATTGTTGCTTCATTCAAATAATTGTTATAAATGGTATGACTTATAATGAATATCTGCTTATTTTCTAGATGTCTGGAATTTTATACATGTTAAATTCAAGTACACACACCCAAATAAAAATCCCCAGGTGCTGAAAGTCTAAGGAGATTTCCAGCAATGGAACATCTTATTTGTGTTGTCATACCTTGTTGCTGAGAGAATTGAACACATCCTGTGTGAGTCCACTGGGAATAGCCCATTGAAAGTTTGTGTCTGGTTCCCCAGACTTTCCCCATACCAACTTGTTCAGGATTCCTCACTTGCAGGAAACCAAACATGTGTGACCAAAAGTAGAGGCCTCTGATCCCTGTTAGAATATCAATAATGTGGTTCTTGCAGTCCATGTGATCTTATTATTCACATTTTACACAGGAGAAAACTGAAGTACAGAAAGGTTAAGGGCATAGCAACATTTTCATTAGGCTTTCAGCAAGAATCGAAAATTATTCTTGGTGTGACCAATTACCATCCTTGTTCACTGTTCTTGAGATGACAAGATATACTTTCCATAGATTTTTTTAATGTTTTCAACATTTTCCCATTTCTCCTTCTTTCCTCATATATATGACAAATGACACACATATTTTACACACACACACACACACACACACACACACACACACACAGAGTTACATACTAGACCAGGAATCAATAAACTGTAGATTGCAAGTCAAATTAAACACCCTACTTCGTGCTTTGGTACATCCTGCATGTTATGAATGCCTTTATACTTTTTGCTGACCAAAGTTGAGTGGTACATTTTATGTAACATTATAATAATATATTCATACAAAATAGTTTTACTTGTTTGCTTTGCCTTGATAAGATAAGGCCTTACTATGCAGCTCTGGCTAGCCTGTAAACTAATAATGTAACTGGCTCAGACTGTGAACTAGTAATGCTCTTGCCTCTGCCTCCTGAGTGCTGGATTTCAAGCTTGTCCAATATGCTCCACTAAAGATAAAGGTATTTATTTATTTATTTATTTTTCCTCTGTAGTGATAGTATGATATAGAGTTTACTATAGATAGTAAATAAAAAAATAAGAAACACAAAAAAGTATCCGCCTTTTTTTCACTACTACAAAATATGTAAGAAAACAATTTAAAGAAAGAAAGGTTGATTCTGGCTCACAGCTTCAGATAATTTTGTCCCTGGTTGGTCGGCTCTATTGACTGAGCCTGAGGTGAGTCAGGACATCACAGTGGGAAGTCTGTGATGATGGCTCAGGACTGCTGAACTCAGGGTGACCAGAAGGTTTGGAGAAGAAAGCACCCGAGTGAGTACGAGGTGTTTCCTTTGAGTACTGACAAGAGCGATCCCTCAGGATTAATCCCCATCCCAGTTGCTATCTCTTCCTATTCGGCTCCATGTGCTGGTATTTGCCACTTCCCAGTTATGCACCAGATTATGCTCCATCAGTGGACTAAGCTGCTAAGGAAGTCAGAGCACTCACGATTCAGTTAATTCCAATAAAAAAGACCAGGTGAACACCAGTGTATGTTTTGCTGGACAAAAGAAAACTTAATCAATTACTGATTCATTCTGCAATGGATCTATCAGATGAAAAGGGCATGAGGAAATTAAAGGATGTAATTATGAACAAAGAATGTTTCCATACCCAAGAGCCAATGTTTCATTATGCAATACACCAACCATAGAAGCCAAACACTTTTTAACACATGAGCTGCTAGGGCATATATCAAACTCATCAGCCTTATGTAACAAAAAGTAAGCAGGATTCTGGATGCACAAGACTTAGAACCCATTCCTATATCTCTTGAGAGAATTTGGAGTCATATGTAACCCTTTCTTTAGGTCAGAATCCTCATTGCTAACAGGCCAATGATATTTTCTTGGCTTCACTTTGCACGGTGGGGCAAAGATTTAGGTAGATGTTTTCTCTGTCTTCATCCACAGGGATATAGATCAAGGTGCTTCCCAAGTTTCAGCCTTCCTATACCACCTGTATTCTGGAGTTTTAACCATTGTAGTTGCTTTAAAGCAACATTCATCTCAGCATGAGCAGTCATTTTGATGGGGCTATCCCATCGCCCCTTAATTTATTATTTATCCACTCTAGATTATCTCCTGCTTTTATCAAATTGCAACTGACCTAATTTATAAAGACTCCAGTGAAAGGAACACTCATTAAAAGCCTTAATCTTTTAGAAGTCTGCCTTTCTTCCCCCAAATTACCTAGGTCAATATGTTCCAAGACAAATATTGAGGAAGATGACAGGCTCACTCACAAAGGAGCAAAGGAGCAGAAAAGTGCTTTCTAAGGGTGGGACTGGTGGCACTTGCAAGGATAAAGGGGCCTATGAAATGCCTGGGAAATACAGGAATGATGACTACTCCATTCTCCCACAGGAGCCTCCTCTCACTAGTCTTCCAATGGATAATAAATGAAAACAGGAAATATCTTATTTGACTAGTGGGCTTCATCCAAAAAAACAGATCCAATTGAAGCAATAGTCAATAATATAACCATTTAATCAGAATTTATAAAGTTGACTGTATATAGAATTTACATAATCCCACCAAAACTGCTTCATACCAACTTTAAAATCTCACCAAGTTCACTGCTTGTTCTTGTTTTTCTTTCAAAGAATCATCATTATTGTGAATGTGTCTACATATACATGCTGTCACATGTGCCCACAAAAGTCTGCATTGATGTGAAAGGATAATTTTAGGGACTTGTCACTCTTTCTTCCACTGCTGGTTCTGGAGAGTGAACTCAGATCATAACACTTTTTGTTCAAGCCCTTTCACCCATCACTATCTAGACATCTGCTTGTTCATAGTTTTGACATGGCAGGGACTGGGAGGAGGACCCAGCTTTAGGCAATGATGTTCTAGGTGACTTGTGCTGTTCATATCTTCTCCTTCCCTAGGGACAGGCAGGCTGTATGAGCAAACCAAACTATAACAATGACAAAAGACATCTTTAATGCTTAGGCTTAGAATGGCACAATGATGAACCAATGTCAAGTGGCTGGGTATAGATGTGGATAATTAGGATCAATACTTCAATCCACATCATAGTTATGAGACAAGGTAGGGACTCAGAGTCTTTTATTATATTTCAGAGAATATTCAAGTTTTAAAGAAAAGAATTTTTGTACCAGAAGAGAATGTATAATATATGACATGTACCATGACATATCTTCCATAGGATTAGGATGCTAGGAAGACTGAGTCACAAGACCCATCATAGCCAGACTTTAGTGTTTGGCCTCATTGGCAACAAGTAATGGAGATGATATGCATATGTTATAGCCAAAATCTAATATTTAATAATAACAGAAAACTGATTATCAGAGCCATTATCTGTATAATTTTACTGCTACTTTGAACTTCTTTTTAGTGCAGTTCTTGGTGATGACTAAAGACAGTTGTACCACCAGCAAGTTATATGTTGTTTTGTTTCTCAGCAAGTACACAAAGGCTTCTGTGTGAATTTAATAGCCTATATTTAGACTCACTTGGTATTGCCACAAACCAATACAAACCTGCACTTAGGGCCCAACACAGACACACACTAAGTGTCTGTAACAAGTAATTTAGGAGTCTTCAAAGAAAAAGGTGCTGCTGTGAATATCACTTAACATTTTATCTATCACCAAAACATATAGTCACACAGCAAATGTTTAGATCATAAATTCTTAATACAAATACCTACAATGTTCTCCCTTTCTGTAAGTCACCATTTCTTACAGTATTTGTTGCTTGAAATACAATTTAAAAATTCAAAAGAGATAAAATAGAAAGACTTTCACTAATTGAAATAGATATCATAACATATATTTACCAGAGCTGGATCTCTTTCATTTAGACATCCCTCAGAGCCTATTTCCTTCATAGAACCAGCAATGTGTAAGAAGGGATGTTTAGACAAGGAAATACTGCTAACGTTAAACCTGTTAACCATAAAGAAAAATGGCGAGAAAAGGAAGATCAAAATTAAATTATAACTATCTGATGACTTAAAGATTATGAAGAATTATCCCATGATCCAGCAATTTTGCTTTTAGGAATATATCCAAAACGAAATCAAAGACTTAGTACATATATTCGTATTCAATGATCATGGCAGCTTTATTCAACACAGCCAAAAGATAGACACAATTGAAGTGTGTACTGGAAGATGAACGAGTAAACAAAGTGTGACATTGATATATAACGCAGTGCTAGTCATGTTGATAAGACCGTGTGGATAAGACTTGCAGACATTTTGTTACAAGAAACAAGTCAATCACAAAACAACAAACACAATATGATCTCAGTAGTTTGAGCTTTCTAAATTAGTAGCATTCATATGGAAAGAAAAATAGTGGGTGTACAGGGGAAGACTGTTCTGTTTCTCCTCTAAAAACTGTATGTAACATGGTGTACTTTTTTTCCATGTTGAAGTTTGTCTTTTTTTTTATTAGATTTTTTTTTATTTACATGTCATACAATATCTCCAGGTTACCCTCAAAAAAAAAAAGAGAGAAAAGAAAAAGAAAAAAGAAAAAAGAAAAAAGAAAAAAAAAAGAAGATAAAATAAAAATAAAAAAACAAAGCCAAAAACAAAAACAAACTCCTGTTTCCTCCCCTCCCCCTGCTCATCACCCTACCCTCTCCTGCTTACCGGCCCTGGAATTCTCCTACACTGCATAGAACCTTCACAGGGCCAAGGGCCTCTCCTCCCATTGATGACAGACTTGTACTACCATAGTACTACCAGAGGACCCAGTTATACCACTCCTGGGCATATACCCAGATGATGCTCCAACATGTAATAAGGACACATGCTCCACTATGTTCATAGCAGCCTTATTTATAATAGCCAGAAACTGGAAACAACCCAGATGCCCCTCAACAGAGGAATGGATACAGAAAATGTGGTACATCTACACAATGGAGTACTACACAGCTATTAAAAACAACGAATTTATGAAATTCCTGGGGAAATGGATGGATCTGGAGAATATCATCCTGAGTGAGATAACACAATCACAAAAGAACACACATGGTATGCATTCTCTGATAAGATATTAGCCCAGAAGATTAGAATACACAAAGTACAAACCACAAACCACAAGAAACTCAAGAAAAAGGAAGACCAAAGTGTGGATACTTCAGTCCTTCTTAAAAGGGGGAACAAAATACCCATGGAAGGAGTTGTAGAGACTAACTATGGAGCAGAGACTGAAGGAAGGACAATTCAGAGACTGCTCCACCTGGGAATCCTTCCCATAATTCAGTCATCAAATGCAGACACTATTGTGGATGGCAGCAAGTGCTGGATGACAGGAGCCTGATATAGCTGTCTCCTGAGAGGCTCTGACAGTGATCAACTAATACAGAAGTAGAGGCTCACAGCCATCCATTGGACTGTCCCCAGTGAAGGAGCTAGAGAAAAGACCCAAGGAGCTGAAGGGCTTGCAGCCCCTAAAGATGATCAACAATATGAACTAACTAGTACCCTCAGAGCTCCCAGGGACTAAACCAGCAACCAAAGAGTGCACATGGTGGGACTAATGGCTCCAGCAGCATATGATGGTGTGCTTCTTAATAAACTTTCTTGGCATAGACATAGCTTGTGTAAGACTTCTTGATTCCAAACTTTTCTATTGTGTTGTCATCTGGTCTCCTGGTCACCTCTCTCTGTCAGCAACTTGTCACTGAGAACAACCGACTGCATCCGGGTCAGCTCACCACTGTCTATGCACCAACACTATGACTACTTCTCTCAGCTTCTATAGAGTGACTCTAAAACATAGTAAGTCCTCTCACCTAAACCAATAGCTTCTGAAATAGACAGCACAAAACAAAACAGAGACCCTTTCTTATAGTATTGCCCACTCTAGAATCTAAAGTTGAACATATGTATATATGTATATACATATACATATACATATACATATACATATACATATATATATATATATATATATATATATATATATATATATATATTACCTCCTCAGGTAGACTACCAATACAATATTGATACATGTATATCTCAATAAAAAGTGCAAGCCACTGTCATCAGGCCTGGAAGAAATGCATGGAAGACACTGGTGCAGATGTAAAACGGGTGAAGTCAGGGAGGGAGGCTTTGGGCAAACACAGCCCATCAGGTTAAATTACTCAGCCACAGGCTCCTTCCTCTCTCTTAGCCTTCTGAGACAAAGAACAGAAAATAAGCTCACAAAACTATCTTGCGAAAGGTGAAATTGTCAAGTTTTACCTGGATATATGGAGCTGTAAAAATACTGAACTTCTCAAATATTTAATTGGCTATCAGAGCCCACCTGACAGGGACAATAATTATTGGAAGGGGCACGAGACCTGTGGGTGGTAGCTTCCTAACACTATAACCATGTTCTATATTTCAATATAAAAATGAGAAACAGATCACTAAAAGAGTGCTTTTGTTTACATAAATAATTCAGCTATTTCTACGGAAATGAACATAATGTCTCTGGTTTAATTCTTCCAGTGTGTCTTTCTTTACATGGATTTTTTTTTCTGTCTTGTTTTTGTCAATAGAAAAGAAATGCCTAATCTATCTTGTTCACTTTTATTTTCAGTCTTTATCTCCAGCTGATATATAATATTAATGAATAAGTTATGTGTGAATGAATCCTGAATCTAAGTGATATAATGCTGCTATACCATCTTCATTCAAAAGAGATATTACCCATAGAAGTATAGACAGTGTGAGTCCTCAGAGGTCTCAAAATCAAGAAGATGGTTCAAGAAGTGTTTGAAAGCTTTCCTTTAGATTTCCCCACAGCCCTTCCCAGCAGGACCCTGAAGATGACAAAGTCTGTCAGTCTGATATCACACTGAAGAACTCACCTGAGGAGGTAATGCGATTTGGCTACGTTCAGTCAGTGAGACTGTGGTGAACTAACATGACAAAGTAAGGTTCTTATCCTTATAGCTGGAAGCAAAATTAAAGCCTTTCTTGTGCTAGATTGTGAAAGAATTACAAACACTGGAAAAATATGGTCAAACAAAACCCTACAGGCCAAACCTTTAAGTAGTTACACCAAAGATTACTTTGGCAGTGTCTATCCTGTTTTTCTTTGCTTTTTTTTCTTTGTCTTTTCTTCTTTTTGTTTCAAATATGTTTAAAAACATGGCATAAAACTATGTTAATTGTTTAAATGTGCAAATACTGAAAGTGTCAAAATACTCACATTATCACAAATGATATGCAAAACTTTACCCATTAAACAGCTCCCTGTACCATCTACCTTCCAGGCCCTCACAAGCATTTTATGTTTCCACAAACTTAACTGTTCCATGCATCTCATACACATGGACACATACAGAGTGCATATTCTCATGATTAGTGATGTCACTTAGCATAATGTTCTCAGAGGTCATTTACTGGATGGGCTCATCTGAAAGTCTGTTTCTAAGTATATAATATAAAGCATGAATGATCAAAATGGGAGTGACCATAACCCCCAGATCTCAGAGAAAGCCCCACAAATCTCAAAATTTAGGATTAGGAGACAATGCCCATGAAGCAACTTCAAAGATTAAAGTAGTTCATTAAGGAGTTAAACAAGCTTCCACTTAAATCATGTCAAAGGAACAATGGGTTGGTGTTGTATTACCCCTGGGGAATAAGCAATAAAGATCCCTACAGAGGGTGCGGGCTGACCTGCTTTCAGGTTCTGGTTCTCTCATGTAGCCAAAACATGGACAACTTACAGGGCATCTCTGAGCTTTTGGCCTCTAAATTCCTTAAAAGATTGCTGGTCCATAAGTAACATACCTGCTTAGTCTTTATGAACTATGTTGTCAAATTAGTTTTAAAGTATATTTAATATAGTGAGTTGTTTAATACAGGCAAAGCCTCAGTTTTGCAAGGTGGAAAACGTTCTGTTTATGGATAGCATGATGCTTAGCAATGTGAATGAATAGAATGTTATTGAGCTACACATATAGGTGGATTGAAATGGAGAACTTTAGGTTACATGTACTTTCCCATTATTATTAAAATAAAGGACTATATTTATACACAAACTTGTATGTAAGTCTTGACAAATTATTGCTGACTTGAAGGATATATTTTAAATGTTTGAGCTTGTATTATTTTCCCTTATATATTAATAGTACTGTGTACATATTTATATTTGTGTGCGTGTGAAATTATGTATTTATATAGGTATATGCACAGGTGTTTGTGCCTCTAGATGTCATAGATTGATGTTAGATGTCTTCCTCAATCACTCTTTTCCTTATTTTTTAAAACAGAGTCTCTCACTGAGCCTGGGGTTTATTGATTTGCTTAGACTGATTTTTCCAAGAAGATATGAGTGCCTCCCCCAACCCCACAGCTGGAGTTACAGATATATACAACTGTACTCTACTTTTACATGAATGATGGGACCCAAATGCAGGCATTCATGATTGCACTGAACACACTACTAAGTGAGCTAACTTTCTAGCCTCCTTTATTATAAATTATTATATAGATTTTGAATAGACATTTTACTGCCCTGTTCAAAAATGCTATATTAAAATACCTCGGTGTAACTCTAACTAAGCAAGTAAAAGATCTCTTTGACAAGAACTTCAAGTCTCT